>NW_028321288.1:0-179872 GCF_062004578.1 Staurois parvus | reverse complement strand
CTCGTGACGGTGTCAGTCTGGTGTCAGCCTCGCTAGTGACCGTGTCAGTCTGGTGTCAGCCTCGCTAGTGACGGTTTCAGTCCTGGTGTCAGCCTCTCCTCGTGACGGTGTCAGTCTGGTGTCAGCCTCGCTAGTGACGTTGTCAGTCTGGTGTCAGCCTCGCTAGTGACGGTTTCAGTCTGGTGTCAGCCTCTCCTCGTGACGGTGTCAGTCTGGTGTCAGCCTCTCCTCGTGACGGTGTCAGTCTGGTGTCAGCCTCGCTAGTGACGGTTTCAGTCTGGTGTCAGCCTCTCCTCGTGACTGTGTCCGTCTGGTGTCAGCCTCGCTAGTGACGGGGTCGGTCTGGTGTCAGCCTCTCCTCGTGACGGGGTCGGTCTGGTGTCAGCCTCTCCTCGTGACGGTGTCGGTCTGGTGTCAGCCTCTCCTCGTGACGGGGTCCGTCTGGTGTCAGCCTCTCCTCGTGATGGGGTCGGTCTGGTGTCAGCCTCTCCTCGTGATGGGGTCGGTCTGGTGTCAGCCTCTCCTCGTGACAGGGTCCGTCTGGTGTCAGCCTCGCTAGTGACGGTTTTTTTTCTGGTGTCAGACTCTCCTCGTGACGGTGTCAGTCTGGTGTCAGCCTCGCTAGTGACGGTGTCAGTCTGGTGTCAGCCTCGCTAGTGACGGTTTCAGTCTGGTGTCAGCCTCTCCTCGTGACGGTGTCAGTCTGGTGTCAGCCTCGCTAGTGACGGTTTCAGTCTGGTGTCAGCCTCTCCTCGTGACGGTGTCAGTCTGGTGTCAGCCTCTCCTCGTGACGGTGTCAGTCTGGTGTCAGCCTCGCTCGTGACGGGGTCGGTCTGGTGTCAGCCTCTCCTCGTGACGGGGTCGGTCTGGTGTCAGCCTCTCCTCATGACGGGGTCCGTCTGGTGTCAGCCTCTCCTCGTGACGGGGTCGGTCTGGTGTCAGCCTCTCCTCGTGACGGGGTCGGTCTGGTGTCAGCCTCGCTAGTGACGGTTTCAGTCTGGTGTCAGCCTCTCCTCGTGACGGTGTCAGTCTGGTGTCAGCCTCGCTAGTGACGGTGTCAGTCTGGTGTCAGCATCGCTAGTGACGGTTTCAGTCTGGTGTCAGCCTCTCCTCGTGACGGTGTCAGTCTGGTGTCAGCCTCGCTAGTGACGGGGTCGGTCTGGTGTCAGCCTCTCCTCGTGACGGGGTCGGTCTGGTGTCAGCCTCTCCTCGTGACGGTGTCAGTCTGGTGTCAGCCTCGCTAGTGACGGTTTCAGTCTGGTGTCAGCCTCTCCTCGTGACGGTGTCCGTCTGGTGTCAGCCTCGCTAGAGACGGGGTCGGTCTGGTGTCAGCCTCGCCTCGTGACGGTGTCGGTCTGGTGTCAGCCTCGCCTCGTGACGGTGTCGGTCTGTTGTCATCCTCGCTAGTGACGGTGTCGGTCTGGTGTCATCCTCGCCTCGTGACGGGGTCGGTCTGGTGTCAGCCTCGCTAGTGACGGAGTCGGTCTGGTGTCAGCCTCTCCTCGTGACGGTGTCGGTCTGGTGTCAGCCTCTCCTCGTGACGGTGTCGGTCTGGTGTCAGCCTCTCCTCGTGACAGGGTCCGTCTGGTGTCAGCCTCGCTAGTGACGGTTTCGGTCTGGTGTCAGCCTCTCCTCGTGACGGTGTCAGTCTGGTGTCAGCCTCGCTAGTGACGGTTTCAGTCTGGTGTCAGCCTCTCCTCGTGACGGTGTCCGTCTGGTGTCAGCCTCTCCTCGTGACGGTGTCAGTCTGGTGTCAGCCTCTCCTCGTGACGGTGTCAGTCTGGTGTCAGCCTCGCTAGTGACGGTGTCAGTCTGGTGTCAGCCTCGCTAGTGACGGTTTCAGTCTGGTGTCAGCCTCTCCTCGTGACGGTGTCAGTCTGGTGTCAGCCCTCGCTAGTGACGGGGTCGGTCTGGTGTCAGCCTATCCTCGTGACGGGGTCGGTCTGGTGTCAGCCTCTCCTCGTGACGGTGTCGGTCTGGTGTCAGCCTCTCCTCGTGACGGGGTCCGTCTGGTGTCAGCCTCTCCTCGTGACGGGGTCGGTCTGGTGTCAGCCTCGCTAGTGACGGTTTCAGTCTGGTGTCAGCCTCTCCTCGTGACGGTGTCAGTCTGGTGTCAGCCTCGCTAGTGACGGTGTCAGTCTGGTGTCAGCCTCGCTAGTGACGGTTTCAGTCTGGTGTCAGCCTCTCCTCGTGACGGTGTCAGTCTGGTGTCAGCCTCGCTAGTGACGTTGTCAGTCTGGTGTCAGCCTCGCTAGTGACGGTTTCGGTCTGGTGTCAGCCTCTCCTCGTGACGGTGTCAGTCTGGTGTCAGCCTCTCCTCGTGATGGTGTCAGTCTGGTGTCAGCCTCTCCTCGTGACGGTGTCAGTCTGGTGTCAGCCTCGCTAGTGACGGGGTCGGTCTGGTGTCAGCCTCTCCTCGTGACGGGGTCGGTCTGGTGTCAGCCTCTCCTCGTGACGGTGTCGGTCTGGTGTCAGCCTCTCCTCGTGACGGGGTCCGTCTGGTGTCAGCCTCTCCTCGTGATGGGGTCGGTCTGGTGTCAGCCTCTCCTCGTGACAGGGTCCGTCTGGTGTCAGCCTCGCTAGTGACGGTTTTTTTTCTGGTGTCAGACTCTCCTCGTGACGGTGTCAGTCTGGTGTCAGCCTCGCTAGTGACGGTGTCAGTCTGGTGTCAGCCTCGCTAGTGACGGTTTCAGTCTGGTGTCAGCCTCTCCTCGTGACGGTGTCAGTCTGGTGTCAGCCTCGCTAGTGACGGTTTCAGTCTGGTGTCAGCCTCTCCTCGTGACGGTGTCAGTCTGGTGTCAGCCTCTCCTCGTGACGGTGTCAGTCTGGTGTCAGCCTCGCTCGTGACGGGGTCGGTCTGGTGTCAGCCTCTCCTCGTGACGGGGTCGGTCTGGTGTCAGCCTCTCCTCATGACGGGGTCCGTCTGGTGTCAGCCTCTCCTCGTGACGGGGTCGGTCTGGTGTCAGCCTCTCCTCGTGACGGGGTCGGTCTGGTGTCAGCCTCGCTAGTGACGGTTTCAGTCTGGTGTCAGCCTCTCCTCGTGACGGTGTCAGTCTGGTGTCAGCCTCGCTAGTGACGGTGTCAGTCTGGTGTCAGCATCGCTAGTGACGGTTTCAGTCTGGTGTCAGCCTCTCCTCGTGACGGTGTCAGTCTGGTGTCAGCCTCGCTAGAGACGGGGTCGGTCTGGTGTCAGCCTCGCCTCGTGACGGTGTCGGTCTGGTGTCAGCCTCGCCTCGTGACGGTGTCGGTCTGTTGTCATCCTCGCTAGTGACGGTGTCGGTCTGGTGTCATCCTCGCCTCGTGACGGGGTCGGTCTGGTGTCAGCCTCGCTAGTGACGGAGTCGGTCTGGTGTCAGCCTCTCCTCGTGACGGTGTCGGTCTGGTGTCAGCCTCTCCTCGTGACGGTGTCGGTCTGGTGTCAGCCTCTCCTCGTGAGAGGGTCCGTCTGGTGTCAGCCTCGCTAGTGACGGTTTTGGTCTGGTGTCAGCCTCTCCTCGTGACGGTGTCAGTCTGGTGTCAGCCTCGCTAGTGACGGTTTCAGTCTGGTGTCAGCCTCTCCTCGTGACGGTGTCCGTCTGGTGTCAGCCTCTCCTCGTGACGGTGTCAGTCTGGTGTCAGCCTCGCTAGTGACGGGGTCGGTCTGGTGTCAGCCTCTCCTCGTGACGGGGTCGGTCTGGTGTCAGCCTCTCCTCGTGACGGTGTCGGTCTGGTGTCAGCCTCTCCTCGTGACGGGGTCCGTCTGGTGTCAGCCTCTCCTCGTGACGGTGTCAGTCTGGTGTCAGCCTCTCCTCGTGACGGTGTCAGTCTGGTGTCAGCCTCTCCTCGTGACGGTGTCCGTCTGGTGTCAGCCTCGCTAGTGACGGGGTCGGTCTGGTGTCAGCCTCTCCTCGTGACGGTGTCGGTCTGGTGTCAGCCTCTCCTCGTGACAGGGTCCGTCTGGTGTCAGCCTCGCTAGTGACGGTTTCGGTCTGGTGTCAGCCTCTCCTCGTGACGGTGTCAGTCTGGTGTCAGCCTCGCTAGTGACGGTGTCAGTCTGGTGTCAGCCTCTCCTCATGACGGTGTCAGTCTGGTGTCAGCCTCTCCTCGTGACGGTGTCAGTCTGGTGTCAGCCTCGCTAGTGACGGTTTCAGTCTGGTGTCAGCCTCTCCTCGTGACGGTGTCAGTCTGGTGTCAGCCTCTCCTCGTGACGGTGTCAGTCTGGTGTCAGCCTCGCTAGTGACGGTTTCAGTCTGGTGTCAGCCTCTCCTCGTGACGGTGTCAGTCTGGTGTCAGCCTCTCCTCGTGACGGGGTCGGTCTGGTGTCAGCCTCTCCTCGTGACGGTGTCAGTCTGGTGTCAGCCTCGCTAGTGATGGTTTCAGTCTGGTGTCAGCCTCTCCTCGTGACGGTGTCCGTCTGGTGTCAGCCTCGCTAGTGACGGGGTCGGTCTGGTGTCAGCCTCGCTAGTGACGGGGTCGGTCTGGTGTCAGCCTCGCCTCGTGACGGTGTCGGTCTGGTGTCAGCCTCGCTTCGTGACGGTGTCAGTCTGGTGTCAGCCTCGCTAGTGACGGTTTCAGTCTGGTGTCAGCCTCTCCTCGTGACGGTGTCCGTCTGGTGTCAGCCTCTCCTCGTGACGGTGTCAGTCTGGTGTCAGCCTCGCTAGTGACGGGGCCGGTCTGGTGTCAGCCTCTCCTCGTGACGGGGTCGGTCTGGTGTCAGCCTCTCCTCGTGACGGTGTCGGTCTGGTGTCAGCCTCTCCTCGTGACGGGGTCCGTCTGGTGTCAGCCTCTCCTCGTGACGGGGTCGGTCTGGTGTCAGCCTCTCCTCGTGACGGGGTCGGTCTGGAGTCAGCCTCGCTAGTGACGGTTTCAGTCTGGTGTCAGCCTCTCCTCGTGACGGTGTCAGTCTGGTGTCAGCCTCGCTAGTGACGGTGTCAGTCTGGTGTCAGCCTCGCTAGTGACGGGGTCGGTCTGGTGTCAGCCTCTCCTCGTGACGGTGTCAGTCTGGTGTCAGCCTCGCTAGTGACGGTTTCAGTCTGGTGTCAGCCTCTCCTCGTGACGGTTTCAGTCTGGTGTCAGCCTCTCCTCGTGACGGTGTCAGTCTGGTGTCAGCCTCTCCTCGTGACGGTGTCAGTCTGGTGTCAGCCTCGCTAGTGACGGTTTCAGACTGGTGTCAGCCTCTCCTCGTGACGGTGTCAGTCTGGTGTCAGCCTCGCTAGTGACGGTGTCAGTCTGGTGTCAGCCTCGCTAGTGACGGTTTCAGTCTGGTGTCAGCCTCTCCTCGTGACGGTGTCAGTCTGGTGTCAGCCTCGCTAGTGACGGTTTCAGTCTGGTGTCAGCCTCTCCTCGTGACGGTGTCAGTCTGGTGTCAGCCTCGCTAGTGACGGTTTCAGTCTGGTGTCAGCCTCGCTAGTGACGGGGTCGGTCTGGTGTCAGCCTCGCTAGTGACGGGGGCGGTCTGGTGTCAGCCTCGCCTCGTGACGGTGTCGGTCTGGTGTCAGCCTCTCCTCGTGACAGGGTCCGTCTGATGTCAGCCTCGCTAGTGACGGTTTCGGTCTGGCGTCAGCCTCTCCTCGTGACGGTGTCAGTCTGGTGTCAGCCTCGCTAGTGACGGTGTCAGTCTGGTGTCAGCCTCGCTAGTGACGGTGTCAGTCTGGTGTCAGCCTCTCCTCGTGACGGTGTCAGTCTGGTGTCAGCCTCTCCTCGTGACAGTGTCAGTCTGGTGTCAGCCTCGCTAGTGACGGTTTCAGTCTGGTGTCAGCCTCTCCTCGTGACGGTGTCGGTCTGGTGTCAGCCTCTCCTCGTGACGGGGTCTGTCTGGTGTCAGCCTCTCCTCGTGACGGGGTCGGTCTGGTCTCAGCCTCTCCTCGTGACGGGGTCGGTCTGGTGTCAGCTTCGCTAGTGACGGTTTCAGTCTGGTGTCAGCCTCTCCTCGTGACGGTGTCAGTCTGGTGTCAGCCTCGCTAGTGACGGTGTCAGTCTGGTGTCAGCCTTGCTAGTGACGGTTTCAGTCTGGTGTCAGCCTCTCCTCGTGACGGTGTCAGTCTGGTGTCAGCCTCGCTAGTGACGGTTTCAGTCTGGTGTCAGCCTCTCCTCGTGACGGTGTCGGTCTGGTGTCAGCCTCGCCTCGTGACGGTGTCGGTCTGGTGTCATCCTCGCTAGTGACGGTGTCGGTCTGGTGTCATCCTCGCCTCGTGACGGGGTCGGTCTGGTGTCAGCCTCGCTAGTGACGGAGTCGGTCTGGTGTCAGCCTCTCCTCGTGACGGTGTCGGTCTGGTGTCAGCCTCTCCTCGTGACGGTGTCGGTCTGGTGTCAGCCTCTCCTCGTGACAGGGTCCGTCTGGTGTCAGCCTCGCTAGTGACGGTTTCGGTCTGGTGTCAGCCTCTCCTCGTGACGGTGTCAGTCTTGTGTCAGCCTCGCTAGTGACGGTGTCAGTCTGGTGTCAGCCTCGCTAGTGACGGTGTCAGTCTGGTGTCAGCCTCTCCTCGTGACGGTGTCAGTCTGGTGTCAGCCTCTCCTCGTGACGGTGTCAGTCTGGTGTCAGCCTCGCTAGTGACGGTTTCAGTCTGGTGTCAGCCTCTCCTCGTGACGGTGTCCGTCTGGTGTCAGCCTCTCCTCGTGACGGTGTCAGTCTGGTGTCAGCCTCGCTAGTGACGGGGTCGGTCTGGTGTCAGCCTCTCCTCGTGACGGGTTCGGTCTGGTGTCAGCCTCTCCTCGTGACGGAGTCGGTCTGGTGTCAGCCTCTCCTCGTGACGGGGTCGGTCTGGTGTCAGCCTCTCCTCGTGACGGGGTCGGTCTGGTGTCAGCCTCTCCTCGTGACGGGGTCGGTCTGGTGTCAGCCTCGCTAGTGACGGTTTCAGTCTGGTGTCAGCCTCTCCTCGTGACGGTGTCAGTCTTGTGTCAGCCTCTCCTCGTGACGGTGTCAGTCTGGTGTCAGCCTCGCTAGTGACGGTTTCAGTCTGGTGTCAGCCTCTCCTCGTGACGGTGTCAGTCTGGTGTCAGCCTCTCCTCGTGACGGGGTCGGTCTGGTGTCAGCCTCTCCTCGTGACGGTGTCAGTCTGGTGTCAGCCTCGCTAGTGATGGTTTCAGTCTGGTGTCAGCCTCTCCTCGTGACGGTGTCCGTCTGGTGTCAGCCTCGCTAGTGACGGGGTCGGTCTGGTGTCAGCCTCGCTAGTGACGGGGTCGGTCTGGTGTCAGCCTCGCCTCGTGACGGTGTCGGTCTGGTGTCAGCCTCGCTTCGTGACGGTGTCAGTCTGGTGTCAGCCTCGCTAGTGACGGTTTCAGTCTGGTGTCAGCCTCTCCTCGTGACGGTGTCCGTCTGGTGTCAGCCTCTCCTCGTGACGGTGTCAGTCTGGTGTCAGCCTCGCTAGTGACGGGGCCGGTCTGGTGTCAGCCTCTCCTCGTGACGGGGTCGGTCTGGTGTCAGCCTCTCCTCGTGACGGTGTCGGTCTGGTGTCAGCCTCTCCTCGTGACGGGGTCCGTCTGGTGTCAGCCTCTCCTCGTGACGGGGTCGGTCTGGTGTCAGCCTCTCCTCGTGACGGTGTCAGTCTGGTGTCAGCCTCGCTAGTGACGGTTTCAGACTGGTGTCAGCCTCTCCTCGTGACGGTGTCAGTCTGGTGTCAGCCTCGCTAGTGACGGTGTCAGTCTGGTGTCAGCCTCGCTAGTGACGGTTTCAGTCTGGTGTCAGCCTCTCCTCGTGACGGTGTCAGTCTGGTGTCAGCCTCGCTAGTGACGGTTTCAGTCTGGTGTCAGCCTCTCCTCGTGACGGTGTCAGTCTGGTGTCAGCCTCGCTAGTGACGGTTTCAGTCTGGTGTCAGCCTCGCTAGTGACGGGGTCGGTCTGGTGTCAGCCTCGCTAGTGACGGGGGCGGTCTGGTGTCAGCCTCGCCTCGTGACGGTGTCGGTCTGGTGTCAGCCTCTCCTCGTGACAGGGTCCGTCTGATGTCAGCCTCGCTAGTGACGGTTTCGGTCTGGCGTCAGCCTCTCCTCGTGACGGTGTCAGTCTGGTGTCAGCCTCGCTAGTGACGGTGTCAGTCTGGTGTCAGCCTCGCTAGTGACGGTGTCAGTCTGGTGTCAGCCTCTCCTCGTGACGGTGTCAGTCTGGTGTCAGCCTCTCCTCGTGACAGTGTCAGTCTGGTGTCAGCCTCGCTAGTGACGGTTTCAGTCTGGTGTCAGCCTCTCCTCGTGACGGTGTCGGTCTGGTGTCAGCCTCTCCTCGTGACGGGGTCTGTCTGGTGTCAGCCTCTCCTCGTGACGGGGTCGGTCTGGTCTCAGCCTCTCCTCGTGACGGGGTCGGTCTGGTGTCAGCTTCGCTAGTGACGGTTTCAGTCTGGTGTCAGCCTCTCCTCGTGACGGTGTCAGTCTGGTGTCAGCCTCGCTAGTGACGGTGTCAGTCTGGTGTCAGCCTTGCTAGTGACGGTTTCAGTCTGGTGTCAGCCTCTCCTCGTGACGGTGTCAGTCTGGTGTCAGCCTCGCTAGTGACGGTTTCAGTCTGGTGTCAGCCTCTCCTCGTGACGGTGTCGGTCTGGTGTCAGCCTCGCCTCGTGACGGTGTCGGTCTGGTGTCATCCTCGCTAGTGACGGTGTCGGTCTGGTGTCATCCTCGCCTCGTGACGGGGTCGGTCTGGTGTCAGCCTCGCTAGTGACGGAGTCGGTCTGGTGTCAGCCTCTCCTCGTGACGGTGTCGGTCTGGTGTCAGCCTCTCCTCGTGACGGTGTCGGTCTGGTGTCAGCCTCTCCTCGTGACAGGGTCCGTCTGGTGTCAGCCTCGCTAGTGACGGTTTCGGTCTGGTGTCAGCCTCTCCTCGTGACGGTGTCAGTCTTGTGTCAGCCTCGCTAGTGACGGTGTCAGTCTGGTGTCAGCCTCGCTAGTGACGGTGTCAGTCTGGTGTCAGCCTCTCCTCGTGACGGTGTCAGTCTGGTGTCAGCCTCTCCTCGTGACGGTGTCAGTCTGGTGTCAGCCTCGCTAGTGACGGTTTCAGTCTGGTGTCAGCCTCTCCTCGTGACGGTGTCCGTCTGGTGTCAGCCTCTCCTCGTGACGGTGTCAGTCTGGTGTCAGCCTCGCTAGTGACGGGGTCGGTCTGGTGTCAGCCTCTCCTCGTGACGGGTTCGGTCTGGTGTCAGCCTCTCCTCGTGACGGAGTCGGTCTGGTGTCAGCCTCTCCTCGTGACGGGGTCGGTCTGGTGTCAGCCTCTCCTCGTGACGGGGTCGGTCTGGTGTCAGCCTCTCCTCGTGACGGGGTCGGTCTGGTGTCAGCCTCGCTAGTGACGGTTTCAGTCTGGTGTCAGCCTCTCCTCGTGACGGTGTCAGTCTGGTGTCAGCCTCGCTAGTGACGGGGTCGGTCTGGTGTCAGCCTCTCCTCGTGACGGGGTCGGTCTGGTGTCAGCCTCTCCTCGTGACAGTGTCAGTCTGGTGTCAGCCTCGCTAGTGACGGTTTCAGTCTGGTGTCAGCCTCTCCTCGTGATGGTGTCCGTCTGGTGTCAGCCTCGCTAGTGACGGGGTCGGTCTGGTGTCAGCCTCGCTAGTGACGGGGTCGGTCTGGTGTCAGCCTCGCCTCGTGACGGTGTCGGTCTGGTGTCAGCCTCGCCTCGTGACGGTGTCGGTCTGGTGTCATCCTCGCTAGTGACGGTGTCGGTCTGGTGTCATCCTCGCCTCGTGACGGGGTCGGTCTGGTGTCATCCTCGCTAGTGACGGTGTCGGTCTGGTGTCATCCTCGCCTCGTGACGGGGTCGGTCTGGTGTCAGCCTCGCTAGTGACGGAGTCGGTCTGGTGTCAGCCTCTCCTCGTGACGGTGTCGGTCTGGTGTCAGCCTCTCCTCGTGACGGTGTCGGTCTGGTGTCAGCCTCGCTAGTGACGGTTTCAGTCTGGTGTCAGCCTCTCCTCGTGACGGTGTCCGTCTGGTGTCAGCCTCGCTAGTGACGGGGTCGGTCTGGTGTCAGCCTCGCTAGTGACGGGGTCGGTCTGGTGTCAGCCTCGCCTCGTGACGGTGTCGGTCTGGTGTCAGCCTCGCCTCGTGACGGTGTCGGTCTGGTGTCATCCTCGTTAGTGACGGTGTCGGTCTGGTGTCATCCTCGCCTCGTGACGGGGTCGGTCTGGTGTCAGCCTCGCTAGTGACGGAGTCGGCTGGTGTCAGCCTCTCCTCGTGACGGTGTCGGTCTGGTGTCAGCCTCTCCTCGTGACGGTGTCGGTCTGGTGTCAGCCTCTCCTCGTGACGGTGTCAGTCTGGTGTCAGCCTCTCCTCGTGACGGTGTCAGTCTGGTGTCAGCCTCGCTAGTGACGGTTTCAGTCTGGTGTCAGCCTCTCCTCGTGACATTGTCCGTCTGGTGTCAGCCTCTCCTCGTGACGGTGTCAGTCTGGTGTCAGCCTCGCTAGTGACGGGGTCGGTCTGGTGTCAGCCTTTCCTCGTGACGGGGTCGGTCTGGTGTCAGCCTCTCCTCGTGACGGTGTCGGTCTGGTGTCAGCCTCTCCTCGTGACGGGGTCCGTCTGGTGTCAGCCTCTCCTCGTGACGGGGTCGGTCTGGTGTCAGCCTCTCCTCGTGACGGGGTCGGTCTGGTGTCAGCCTCGCTAGTGACGGTTTCAGTCTGGTGTCAGCCTCTCCTCGTGACGGTGTCAGTCTGATGTCAGCCTCGCTAGTGACGGTTTCAGTCTGGTGTCAGCCTCTCCTCGTGACGGTGTCAGTCTGGTGTCAGCCTCGCTAGTGACGGTTTCAGTCTGGTGTCAGCCTCTCCTCGTGACGGTGTCCGTCTGGTGTCAGCCTCGCTAGTGACGGGGTCGGTCTGGTGTCAGCCTCGCTAGTGACGGGGTCGGTCTGGTGTCAGCCTCGCCTCGTGACGGTGTCGGTCTGGTGTCAGCCATTGCCTCGTGACGGTGTCGGTCTGGTGTCATCCTCGCTAGTGACGGTGTCGGTCTGGTGTCATCCTCGCCTCGTGACGGGGTCGGTCTGGTGTCAGCCTCGCTAGTGACGGAGTCGGTCTGGTGTCAGCCTCTCCTAGTGACGGTGTCGGTCTGGTGTCAGCCTCTCCTCGTGACGGTGTCAGTCTGGTGTCAGCCTCGCTAGTGACGGTGTCAGTCTGGTGTCAGCCTCGCTAGTGACGGTGTCAGTCTGGTGTCAGCCTCTCCTCGTGACGGTGTCAGTCTGGTGTCAGCCTCTCCTCGTGACGGTGTCAGTCTGGTGTCAGCCTCGCTAGTGACGGTTTCAGTCTGGTGTCAGCCTCTCCTCGTGACGGTGTCCGTCTGGTGTCAGCCTCTCCTCGTGACGGTGTCAGTCTGGTGTCAGCCTCGCTAGTGACGGGGTCGGTCTGGTGTCAGCCTCTCCTCGTGACGGGGTCGGTCTGGTGTCAGCCTCTCCTCGTGACGGTGTCGGTCTGGTGTCAGCCTCTCCTCGTGACGGGGTCGGTCTGGTGTCAGCCTCTCCTCGTGACGGGGTCGGTCTGGTGTCAGCCTCTCCTCGTGACGGGGTCGGTCTGGTGTCAGCCTCGCTAGTGACGGTTTCAGTCTGGTGTCAGCCTCTCCTCGTGACGGTGTCAGTCTGGTGTCAGCCTCGCTAGTGACGGGGTCGGTCTGGTGTCAGCCTCTCCTCGTGACGGGGTCGGTCTGGTGTCAGCCTCTCCTCGTGACAGTGTCAGTCTGGTGTCAGCCTCGCTAGTGACGGTTTCAGTCTGGTGTCAGCCTCTCCTCGTGATGGTGTCCGTCTGGTGTCAGCCTCGCTAGTGACGGGGTCGGTCTGGTGTCAGCCTCGCTAGTGACGGGGTCGGTCTGGTGTCAGCCTCGCCTCGTGACGGTGTCGGTCTGGTGTCAGCCTCGCCTCGTGACGGTGTCGGTCTGGTGTCATCCTCGCTAGTGACGGTGTCGGTCTGGTGTCATCCTCGCCTCGTGACGGGGTCGGTCTGGTGTCATCCTCGCTAGTGACGGTGTCGGTCTGGTGTCATCCTCGCCTCGTGACGGGGTCGGTCTGGTGTCAGTCTCGCTAGTGACGGAGTCGGTCTGGTGTCAGCCTCTCCTCGTGACGGTGTCGGTCTGGTGTCAGCCTCTCCTCGTGACGGTGTCGGTCTGGTGTCAGCCTCGCTAGTGACGGGGTCGGTCTGGTGTCAGCCTCTCCTCGTGACGGGGTCGGTCTGGTGTCAGCCTCTCCTCGTGACGGTGTCAGTCTGGTGTCAGCCTCGCTAGTGACGGTTTCAGTCTCGTGTCAGCCTCTCCTCGTGACGGTGTCCGTCTGGTGTCAGCCTCGCTAGTGACGGGGTCGGTCTGGTGTCAGCCTCGCTAGTGACGGGGTCGGTCTGGTGTCAGCCTCGCCTCGTGACGGTGTCGGTCTGGTGTCAGCCTCGCCTCGTGACGGTGTCGGTCTGGTGTCATCCTCGTTAGTGACGGTGTCGGTCTGGTGTCATCCTCGCCTCGTGACGGGGTCGGTCTGGTGTCAGCCTCGCTAGTGACGGAGTCGGTCTGGTGTCAGCCTCTCCTCGTGACGGTGTCGGTCTGGTGTCAGCCTCTCCTCGTGACGGTGTCGGTCTGGTGTCAGCCTCTCCTCGTGACGGTGTCAGTCTGGTGTCAGCCTCTCCTCGTGACGGTGTCAGTCTGGTGTCAGCCTCGCTAGTGACGGTTTCAGTCTGGTGTCAGCCTCTCCTCGTGACATTGTCCGTCTGGTGTCAGCCTCTCCTCGTGACGGTGTCAGTCTGGTGTCAGCCTCGCTAGTGACGGGGTCGGTCTGGTGTCAGCCTTTCCTCGTGACGGGGTCGGTCTGGTGTCAGCCTCTCCTCGTGACGGTGTCGGTCTGGTGTCAGCCTCTCCTCGTGACGGGGTCCGTCTGGTGTCAGCCTCTCCTCGTGACGGGGTCGGTCTGGTGTCAGCCTCTCCTCGTGACGGAGTCGGTCTGGTGTCAGCCTCGCTAGTGACGGTTTCAGTCTGGTGTCAGCCTCTCCTCGTGACGGTGTCAGTCTGATGTCAGCCTCGCTAGTGACGGTTTCAGTCTGGTGTCAGCCTCTCCTCGTGACGGTGTCAGTCTGGTGTCAGCCTCGCTAGTGACGGTTTCAGTCTGGTGTCAGCCTCTCCTCGTGACGGTGTCCGTCTGGTGTCAGCCTCGCTAGTGACGGGGTCGGTCTGGTGTCAGCCTCGCTAGTGACGGGGTCGGTCTGGTGTCAGCCTCGCCTCGTGACGGTGTCGGTCTGGTGTCAGCCATTGCCTCGTGACGGTGTCGGTCTGGTGTCATCCTCGCTAGTGACGGTGTCGGTCTGGTGTCATCCTCGCCTCGTGACGGGGTCGGTCTGGTGTCAGCCTCGCTAGTGACGGAGTCGGTCTGGTGTCAGCCTCTCCTAGTGACGGTGTCGGTCTGGTGTCAGCCTCTCCTCGTGACGGTGTCGGTCTGGTGTCAGCCTCTCCTCGTGACAGGGTCCGTCTGGTGTCAGCCTCGCTAGTGACGGTTTCGGTCTGGTGTCAGCCTCTCCTCGTGACGGTGTCAGTCTGGTGTCAGCCTCGCTAGTGACGGTGTCAGTCTGGTGTCAGCCTCGCTAGTGACGGTGTCAGTCTGGTGTCAGCCTCTCCTCGTGACGGTGTCAGTCTGGTGTCAGCCTCTCCTCGTGACGGTGTCAGTCTGGTGTCAGCCTCGCTAGTGACGGTTTCAGTCTGGTTTCAGCCTCTCCTCGTGACGGTGTCCGTCTGGTGTCAGCCTCTCCTCGTGACGGTGTCAGTCTGGTGTCAGCCTCGCTAGTGACGGGGTCGGTCTGGTGTCAGCCTCTCCTCGTGACGGTGTCCGTCTGGTGTCAGCCTCTCCTCGTGACGGTGTCGGTCTGGTGTCAGCCTCTCCTCGTGACGGGGTCCGTCTGGTGTCAGCCTCTCCTCGTGACGGGGTCGGTCTGGTGTCAGCCTCTCCTCGTGACGGGGTCGGTCTGGTGTCAGCCTCGCTAGTGACGGTTTCAGTCTGGTGTCAGCCTCTCCTCGTGACGGTGTCAGTCTGGTGTCAGCCTCGCTAGTGACGGTGTCAGTCTGGTGTCACCCTCGCTAGTGACGGTTTCAGTCTGGTGTCAGCCTCTCCTCGTGACGGTGTCAGTCTGGTGTCAGCCTCGCTAGTGACGGTTTCAGTCTGGTGTCAGCCTCTCCTCGTGACGGTGTCAGTCTGGTGTCAGCCTCTCCTCGTGACAGTGTCAGTCTGGTGTCAGCCTCGCTAGTGACGGTTTCAGTCTGGTGTCAGCCTCTCCTCGTGACGGTGTCAGTCTGATGTCAGCCTCTCCTCGTGACGGTGTCAGTCTGGTGTCAACCTCGCTAGTGACGGTTTCAGTCTGGTGTCAGCCTCTCCTCGTGACGGTGTCCGTCTGGTGTCAGCCTCGCTAGTGACGGGGTCGGTCTGGTGTCAGCCTCGCTAGTGACGGGGTCGGTCTGGTGTCAGCCTCGCCTCGTGACGGTGTCGGTCTGGTGTCAGCCTCGCCTCGTGAAGGTGTCGGTCTGGTGTCATCCTTGCTAGTGACGGTGTCGGTCTGGTGTCATCCTCGCCTCGTGACGGGGTCGGTCTGGTGTCAGCCTCGCTAGTGACGGAGTCGGTCTGGTGTCAGAATCTCCTCGTGACGGTGTCGGTCTGGTGTCAGCCTCTCCTCGTGACGGTGTCGGTCTGGTGTCAGCCTCTCCTCGTGACAGGGTCCGTCTGGTGTCAGCCTCGCTAGTGACGGTTTCGGTCTGGTGTCAGCCTCTCCTCGTGACGGTGTCGGTCTGGTGTCAGCCTCTCCTCGTGACGGGGTCCGTCTGGTGTCAGCCTCTCCTCGTGACGGGGTCGGTCTGGTGTCAGCCTCTCCTCGTGACGGGGTCGGTCTGGTGTCAGCCTCGCTAGTGACGGTTTCAGTCTGGTGTCAGCCTCTCCTCGTGACGGTGTCAGTCTGGTGTCAGCCTCGCTAGTGACGGTGTCAGTCTGGTGTCAGCCTCGCTAGTGACGGTTTCAGTCTGGTGTCAGCCTCGCTAGTGACGGGGTCGGTCTGGTGTCAGCCTCTCCTCGTCACGGGGTCGGTCTGGTGTCAGCCTCTCCTCGTGACGGTGTCAGTCTGGTGTCAGCCTCGCTAGTGACGGTTTCAGTCTGGTGTCAGCCTCTCCTCGTGACGGTGTCAGTCTGGTGTCAGCCTCTCCTAGTGACGGTGTCAGTCTGGTGTCAGCCTCGCTAGTGACGGTTTCAGTCTGGTGTCAGCCTCTCCTCGTGACGGTGTCCGTCTGGTGTCAGCCTCTCCTCGTGACAGTGTCAGTCTGGTGTCAGCCTCGCTAGTGACGGTGTCGGTCTGGTGTCATCCTCGCCTCGTGACGGGGTCGGTCTGGTGTCAGCCTCGCTAGTGACGGTTTCAGTCTGGTGTCAGCCTCTCCTCGTGACGGTGTCCGTCTGGTGTCAGCCTCGCTAGTGACGGGGTCCGTCTGGTGTCAGCCTCTCCTCGTGACGGGGTCGGTCTGGTGTCAGCCTCTCCTCGTGACGGGGTCGGTCTGGTGTCAGCCTCGCTAGTGACGGTTTCAGTCTGGTGTCAGCCTCTCCTCGTGACGGTGTCAGTCTGGTTTCAGCCTCGCTAGTGACGGTGTCAGTCTGGTGTCAGCCTCGCTAGTGACGGTTTCAGTCTGTTGTCAGCCTCTCCTCGTGACGGTGTCAGTCTGGTGTCAGCCTCGCTAGTGACGGTTTCAGTCTGGTGTCAGCCTCTCCTCGTGACGGTGTCAGTCTGGTGTCAGCCTCGCTAGTGACGGTTTCAGTCTGGTGTCAGCCTCTCCTCGTGACGGTGTCAGTCTGGTGTCAGCCTCGCTAGTGACGGTTTCAGTCTGGTGTCAGCCTCTCCTCGTGACGGTGTCCGTCTGGTGTCAGCCTCGCTAGTGACGGGGTCGGTCTGGTGTCAGCCTCGCTAGTGACGGGGTCGGTCTGGTGTCAGCCTCGCCTCGTGACGGTGTCGGTCTGGTGTCAGCCATTGCCTCGTGACGGTGTCGGTCTGGTGTCATCCTCGCTAGTGACGGTGTCGGTCTGGTGTCATCCTCGCCTCGTGACGGGGTCGGTCTGGTGTCAGCCTCGCTAGTGACGGAGTCGGTCTGGTGTCAGCCTCTCCTAGTGACGGTGTCGGTCTGGTGTCAGCCTCTCCTCGTGACGGTGTCGGTCTGGTGTCAGCCTCTCCTCGTGACAGGGTCCGTCTGGTGTCAGCCTCGCTAGTGACGGTTTCGGTCTGGTGTCAGCCTCTCCTCGTGACGGTGTCAGTCTGGTGTCAGCCTCGCTAGTGACGGTGTCAGTCTGGTGTCAGCCTCGCTAGTGACGGTGTCAGTCTGGTGTCAGCCTCTCCTCGTGACGGTGTCAGTCTGGTGTCAGCCTCTCCTCGTGACGGTGTCAGTCTGGTGTCAGCCTCGCTAGTGACGGTTTCAGTCTGGTTTCAGCCTCTCCTCGTGACGGTGTCCGTCTGGTGTCAGCCTCTCCTCGTGACGGTGTCAGTCTGGTGTCAGCCTCGCTAGTGACGGGGTCGGTCTGGTGTCAGCCTCTCCTCGTGACGGTGTCCGTCTGGTGTCAGCCTCTCCTCGTGACGGTGTCGGTCTGGTGTCAGCCTCTCCTCGTGACGGGGTCCGTCTGGTGTCAGCCTCTCCTCGTGACGGGGTCGGTCTGGTGTCAGCCTCTCCTCGTGACGGGGTCGGTCTGGTGTCAGCCTCGCTAGTGACGGTTTCAGTCTGGTGTCAGCCTCTCCTCGTGACGGTGTCAGTCTGGTGTCAGCCTCGCTAGTGACGGTGTCAGTCTGGTGTCACCCTCGCTAGTGACGGTTTCAGTCTGGTGTCAGCCTCTCCTCGTGACGGTGTCAGTCTGGTGTCAGCCTCGCTAGTGACGGTTTCAGTCTGGTGTCAGCCTCTCCTCGTGACGGTGTCAGTCTGGTGTCAGCCTCTCCTCGTGACAGTGTCAGTCTGGTGTCAGCCTCGCTAGTGACGGTTTCAGTCTGGTGTCAGCCTCTCCTCGTGACGGTGTCAGTCTGATGTCAGCCTCTCCTCGTGACGGTGTCAGTCTGGTGTCAACCTCGCTAGTGACGGTTTCAGTCTGGTGTCAGCCTCTCCTCGTGACGGTGTCCGTCTGGTGTCAGCCTCGCTAGTGACGGGGTCGGTCTGGTGTCAGCCTCGCTAGTGACGGGGTCGGTCTGGTGTCAGCCTCGCCTCGTGACGGTGTCGGTCTGGTGTCAGCCTCGCCTCGTGAAGGTGTCGGTCTGGTGTCATCCTTGCTAGTGACGGTGTCGGTCTGGTGTCATCCTCGCCTCGTGACGGGGTCGGTCTGGTGTCAGCCTCGCTAGTGACGGAGTCGGTCTGGTGTCAGCATCTCCTCGTGACGGTGTCGGTCTGGTGTCAGCCTCTCCTCGTGACGGTGTCGGTCTGGTGTCAGCCTCTCCTCGTGACAGGGTCCGTCTGGTGTCAGCCTCGCTAGTGACGGTTTCGGTCTGGTGTCAGCCTCTCCTCGTGACGGTGTCGGTCTGGTGTCAGCCTCTCCTCGTGACGGGGTCCGTCTGGTGTCAGCCTCTCCTCGTGACGGGGTCGGTCTGGTGTCAGCCTCTCCTCGTGACGGGGTCGGTCTGGTGTCAGCCTCGCTAGTGACGGTTTCAGTCTGGTGTCAGCCTCTCCTCGTGACGGTGTCAGTCTGGTGTCAGCCTCGCTAGTGACGGTGTCAGTCTGGTGTCAGCCTCGCTAGTGACGGTTTCAGTCTGGTGTCAGCCTCGCTAGTGACGGGGTCGGTCTGGTGTCAGCCTCTCCTCGTCACGGGGTCGGTCTGGTGTCAGCCTCTCCTCGTGACGGTGTCAGTCTGGTGTCAGCCTCGCTAGTGACGGTTTCAGTCTGGTGTCAGCCTCTCCTCGTGACGGTGTCAGTCTGGTGTCAGCCTCTCCTAGTGACGGTGTCAGTCTGGTGTCAGCCTCGCTAGTGACGGTTTCAGTCTGGTGTCAGCCTCTCCTCGTGACGGTGTCCGTCTGGTGTCAGCCTCTCCTCGTGACAGTGTCAGTCTGGTGTCAGCCTCGCTAGTGACGGTGTCGGTCTGGTGTCATCCTCGCCTCGTGACGGGGTCGGTCTGGTGTCAGCCTCGCTAGTGACGGTTTCAGTCTGGTGTCAGCCTCTCCTCGTGACGGTGTCCGTCTGGTGTCAGCCTCGCTAGTGACGGGGTCCGTCTGGTGTCAGCCTCTCCTCGTGACGGGGTCGGTCTGGTGTCAGCCTCTCCTCGTGACGGGGTCGGTCTGGTGTCAGCCTCGCTAGTGACGGTTTCAGTCTGGTGTCAGCCTCTCCTCGTGACGGTGTCAGTCTGGTTTCAGCCTCGCTAGTGACGGTGTCAGTCTGGTGTCAGCCTCGCTAGTGACGGTTTCAGTCTGGTGTCAGCCTCTCCTCGTGACGGTGTCAGTCTGGTGTCAGCCTCGCTAGTGACGGTTTCAGTCTGGTGTCAGCCTCGCCTCGTGACGGTGTCGGTCTGGTGTCAGCCTCGCCTCGTGACTGTGTCGGTCTGGTGTCATTCTCGCTAGTGACGGTGTCGGTCTGGTGTCATCCTCGCCTCGTGACGGGGTCGGTCTGGTGTCAGCCTCGCTAGTGACGGAGTCGGTCTGGTGTCAGCCTCTCCTCGTGACGGTGTCGTTCTGGTGTCAGCCTCTCCTCGTGACGGTGTCAGTCTGGTGTCAGCCTCTCCTCGTGACAGGGTCCGTCTGGTGTCAGCCTCGCTAGTGACGGTTTCGGTCTGGTGTCAGCCTCTCCTCGTGACGGTGTCAGTCTGGTGTCAGCCTCGCTAGTGACGGTGTCAGTCTGGTGTCAGCCTCTCCTCGTGACGGTGTCAGTCTGGTGTCAGCCTCTCCTCGTGACGGTGTCAGTCTGGTGTCAGCCTCGCTAGTGACGGTTTCAGTCTGGTGTCAGCCTCTCCTCGTGACGGTGTCCGTCTGGTGTCAGCCTCTCCTCGTGACGGTGTCAGTCTGGTGTCAGCCTCGCTAGTGACGGGGTCGGTCTGGTGTCAGCCTCTCCTCGTGACGGGGTCGGTCTGGTGTCAGCCTCTCCTCGTGACGGTGTCGGTCTGGTGTCAGCCTCTCCTCGTGACGGGGTCCGTCTGGTGTCAGCCTCTCCTCGTGACGGGGTCCGTCTGGTGTCAGCCTCTCCTCGTGACGGTGTCGGTCTGGTGTCAGCCTCTCCTCGTGACGGGGTCGGTCTGGTGTCAGCCTCGCTAGTGACGTTTTCAGTCTGGTGTCAGCCTCTCCTCGTGACGGTGTCAGTCTGGTGTCAGCCTCGCTAGTGACGGTGTCAGTCTGGTGTCAGCCTCGCTAGTGACGGTTTCGGTCTGGTGTCAGACTCTCCTCGTGACGGTGTCAGTCTGGTGTCAGCCTCGCTAGTGACGGTGTCAGTCTGGTGTCAGCCTCGCTAGTGACGGTGTCAGTCTGGTGTCAGCCTCGCTAGTGACGGTGTCAGTCTGGTGTCAGCCTCGCTAGTGACGGTGTCAGTCTGGTGTCAGCCTCTCCTCGTGACGGTGTCAGTCTGGTGTCAGCCTCTCCTCGTGACGGTGTCAGTCTGGTGTCAGCCTCGCTAGTGACGGTTTCAGTCTGGTGTCAGCCTCTCCCCGTGACGGTGTCCGTCTGGTGTCAGCCTCTCCTCGTGACGGTGTCAGTCTGGTGTCAGCCTCGCTAGTGACGGGGTCGGTCTGGTGTCAGCCTCTCCTCGTGACGGGGTCGGTCTGGTGTCAGCCTCTCCTCGTGACGGTGTCGGTCTGGTGTCAGCCTCTCCTCGTGACGGGATCCGTCTGGTGTCAGCCTCTCCTCGTGACGGGGTCGGTCTGGTGTCAGCCTCTCCTCGTGACGGGGTCGGTCTGGTGTCAGCCTCGCTAGTGACGGTTTCAGTCTGGTGTCAGCCTCTCCTCGTGACGGTGTCAGTCTGGTGTCAGCCTCGCTAGTGACGGTGTCAGTCTGGTGTCAGCCTCGCTAGTGACGGTTTCAGTCTGGTGTCAGCCTCTCCTCGTGACGGTGTCAGTCTGGTGTCAGCCTCGCTAGTGACGGTGTCAGTCTGGTGTCAGCCTCTCCTCGTGACGGTGTCAGTCTGGTGTCAGCCTCTCCTCGTGATGGTGTCAGTCTGGTGTCAGCCTCGCTAGTGACGGTTTCAGTCTGGTGTCAGCCTCTCCTCGTGACGGTGTCAGTCTGGTGTCAGCCTCTCCTCGTGACGGTGTCAGTCTGGTGTCAGCCTCGCTAGTGACGGTTTCAGTCTGGTGTCAGCCTCTCCTCGTGACGGTGTCCGTCTGGTGTCAGCCTCGCTAGTGACAGTGTCAGTCTGGTGTCAGCCTCGCTAGTGACGGTGTCAGTCTGGTGTCAGCCTCTCCTCGTGACGGTGTCAGTCTGGTGTCAGCCTCTCCTCGTGACGGTGTCAGTCTGGTGTCAGCCTCGCTAGTGACGGTTTCAGTCTGGTGTCAGCCTCTCCTCGTGACGGTGTCCGTCTGGTGTCAGCCTCTCCTCGTGACGGTGTCAGTCTGGTGTCAGCCTCGCTAGTGACGGGGTCGGTCTGGTGTCAGCCTCTCCTCGTGACGGGGTCGGTCTGGTGTCAGCCTCTCCTCGTGACGGTGTCGGTCTGGTGTCAGCCTCTCCTCGTGACGGGGTCCGTCTGGTGTCAGCCTCTCCTCGTGACGGGGTCGGTCTGGTGTCAGCCTCTCCTCGTGACGGGGTCGGTCTGGTGTCAGCCTCGCTAGTGACGGTTTCAGTCTGGTGTCAGCCTCTCCTCGTGATGGTGTCAGTCTGGTGTCAGCCTCGCTAGTGACGGTGTCAGTCTGGTGTCAGCCTCGCTAGTGACGGTTTCAGTCTGGTGTCAGCCTCTCCTCGTGACGGTGTCCGTCTGGTGTCAGGCTCTCCTCGTGACAGTGTCAGTCTGGTGTCAGCCTCGCTAGTGACGGTGTCGGTCTGGTGTCATCCTCGCCTCGTGACGGGGTCGGTCTGGTGTCAGCCTCGCTAGTGACGGTTTCAGTCTGGTGTCAGCCTCTCCTCGTGACGGTGTCCGTCTGGTGTCAGCCTCGCTAGTGACGGGGTCCGTCTGGTGTCAGCCTCTCCTCGTGACGGGGTCGGTCTGGTGTCAGCCTCTCCTCGTGACGGGGTCGGTCTGGTGTCAGCCTCGCTAGTGACGGTTTCAGTCTGGTGTCAGCCTCTCCTCGTGACGGTGTCAGTTTGGTGTCAGCCTCGCTAGTGACGGTGTCAGTCTGGTGTCAGCCTCGCTAGTGACGGTTTCAGTCTGTTGTCAGCCTCTCCTCGTGACGGTGTCAGTCTGGTGTCAGCCTCGCTAGTGACGGTTTCAGTCTGGTGTCAGCCTCTCCTCGTGACGGTGTCAGTCTGGTGTCAGCCTCGCTAGTGACGGTTTCAGTCTGGTGTCAGCCTCTCCTCGTGACGGTGTCCGTCTGGTGTCAGCCTCTCCTCGTGACAGTGTCAGTCTGGTGTCAGCCTCGCTAGTGACGGTGTCGGTCTGGTGTCATCCTCGCCTCGTGACGGGGTCGGTCTGGTGTCAGCCTCGCTAGTGACGGTTTCAGTCTGGTGTCAGCCTCTCCTCGTGACGGTGTCCGTCTGGTGTCAGCCTCGCTAGTGACGGGGTCCGTCTGGTGTCAGCCTCTCCTCGTGACGGGGTCGGTCTGGTGTCAGCCTCTCCTCGTGACGGGGTCGGTCTGGTGTCAGCCTCGCTAGTGACGGTTTCAGTCTGGTGTCAGCCTCTCCTCGTGACGGTGTCCGTCTGGTGTCAGCCTCGATAGTGACGGGGTCCGTCTGGTGTCAGCCTCTCCTCGTGACGGGGTCGGTCTGGTGTCAGCCTCTCCTCGTGACGGGGTCGGTCTGGTGTCAGCCTCGCTAGTGACGGTTTCAGTCTGGTGTCAGCCTCTCCTCGTGACGGTGTCAGTCTGGTGTCAGCCTCGCTAGTGACGGTGTCAGTCTGGTGTCAGCCTCGCTAGTGACGGTTTCAGTCTGTTGTCAGCCTCTCCTCGTGACGGTGTCAGTCTGGTGTCAGCCTCGCTAGTGACGGTGTCGGTCTGGTGTCATCCTCGCCTCGTGATGGGGTCGGTCTGGTGTCAGCCTCGCTAGTGACGGTTTCAGTCTGGTGTCAGCCTCTCCTCGTGACGGTGTCCGTCTGGTGTCAGCCTCGCTAGTGACGGGGTCCGTCTGGTGTCAGCCTCTCCTCGTGACGGGGTCGGTCTGGTGTCAGCCTCTCCTCGTGACGGGGTCGGTCTGGTGTCAGCCTCGCTAGTGACGGTTTCAGTCTGGTGTCAGCCTCTCCTCGTGACGGTGTCAGTCTGGTGTCAGCCTCGCTAGTGACGGTGTCAGTCTGGTGTCAGCCTCGCTAGTGACGGTTTCAGTCTGTTGTCAGCCTCTCCTCGTGACGGTGTCAGTCTGGTGTCAGCCTCGCTAGTGACGGTTTCAGTCTGGTGTCAGCCTCTCCTCGTGACGGTGTCCGTCTGGTGTCAGCCTCGCTAGTGACGGGGTCGGTCTGGTGTCAGCCTCGCTAGTGACGGGGTCGGTCTGGTGTCAGCCTCGCCTCGTGACGGTGTCGGTCTGGTGTCAGCCTCGCCTCGTGACTGTGTCGGTCTGGTGTCATTCTCGCTAGTGACGGTGTCGGTCTGGTGTCATCCTCGCCTCGTGACGGGGTCGGTCTGGTGTCAGCCTCGCTAGTGACGGAGTCGGTCTGGTGTCAGCCTCTCCTCGTGACGGTGTCGGTCTGGTGTCAGCCTCTCCTCGTGACGGTGTCAGTCTGGTGTCAGCCTCTCCTCGTGACAGGGTCCGTCTGGTGTCAGCCTCGCTAGTGACGGTTTCGGTCTGGTGTCAGCCTCTCCTCGTGACGGTGTCAGTCTGGTGTCAGCCTCGCTAGTGACGGTGTCAGTCTGGTGTCAGCCTCGCTAGTGACGGGGTCGGTCTGGTGTCAGCCTCTCCTCGTGACGGGGTCGGTCTGGTGTCAGCCTCTCCTCGTGACGGTGTCGGTCTGGTGTCAGCCTCTCCTCGTGACGGGGTCCGTCTGGTGTCAGCCTCTCCTCGTGACGGGGTCGGTCTGGTGTCAGCCTCTCCTCGTGACGGGGTCGGTCTGGTGTCAGCCTCGCTAGTGACGGTTTCAGTCTGGTGTCAGCCTCTCCTCGTGACGGTGTCAGTCTGGTGTCAGCCTCGCTAGTGACGGTTTCAGTCTGGTGTCAGCCTCTCCTCGTGACGGTGTCAGTCTGGTGTCAGCCTCGCTAGTGACGGTTTCAGTCTGGTGTCAGCCTCGCCTCGTGACGGTGTCGGTCTGGTGTCAGCCTCGCCTCGTGACTGTGTCGGTCTGGTGTCATTCTCGCTAGTGACGGTGTCGGTCTGGTGTCATCCTCGCCTCGTGACGGGGTCGGTCTGGTGTCAGCCTCGCTAGTGACGGAGTCGGTCTGGTGTCAGCCTCTCCTCGTGACGGTGTCGGTCTGGTGTCAGCCTCTCCTCGTGACGGTGTCAGTCTGGTGTCAGCCTCTCCTCGTGACAGGGTCCGTCTGGTGTCAGCCTCGCTAGTGACGGTTTCGGTCTGGTGTCAGCCTCTCCTCGTGACGGTGTCAGTCTGGTGTCAGCCTCGCTAGTGACGGTGTCAGTCTGGTGTCAGCCTCGCTAGTGACGGTGTCAGTCTGGTGTCAGCCTCTCCTCGTGACGGTGTCAGTCTGGTGTCAGCCTCTCCTCGTGACGGTGTCAGTCTGGTGTCAGCCTCGCTAGTGACGGTTTCAGTCTGGTGTCAGCCTCTCCTCGTGACGGTGTCCGTCTGGTGTCAGCCTCTCCTCGTGACGGTGTCAGTCTGGTGTCAGCCTCGCTAGTGACGGGGTCGGTCTGGTGTCAGCCTCTCCTCGTGACGGGGTCGGTCTGGTGTCAGCCTCTCCTCGTGACGGTGTCGGTCTGGTGTCAGCCTCTCCTCGTGACGGGGTCCGTCTGGTGTCAGCCTCTCCTCGTGACGGTGTCGGTCTGGTGTCAGCCTCTCCTCGTGACGGGGTCGGTCTGGTGTCAGCCTCGCTAGTGACGTTTTCAGTCTGGTGTCAGCCTCTCCTCGTGACGGTGTCAGTCTGGTGTCAGCCTCGCTAGTGACGGTGTCAGTCTGGTGTCAGCCTCGCTAGTGACGGTGTCAGTCTGGTGTCAGCCTCTCCTCGTGACGGTGTCAGTCTGGTGTCAGCCTCTCCTCGTGACGGTGTCAGTCTGGTGTCAGCCTCGCTAGTGACGGTTTCAGTCTGGTGTCAGCCTCTCCTCGTGACGGTGTCCGTCTGGTGTCAGCCTCTCCTCGTGACGGTGTCAGTCTGGTGTCAGCCTCGCTAGTGACGGGGTCGGTCTGGTGTCAGCCTTTCCTCGTGACGGGGTCGGTCTGGTGTCAGCCTCTCCTCGTGACGGTGTCGGTCTGGTGTCAGCCTCTCCTCGTGACGGTGTCGGTCTGGTGTCAGCCTCTCCTCGTGACAGGGTCCGTCTGGTGTCAGCCTCGCTAGTGACGGTTTCGGTCTGGTGTCAGACTCTCCTCGTGACGGTGTCAGTCTGGTGTCAGCCTCGCTAGTGACGGTGTCAGTCTGGTGTCAGCCTCGCTAGTGACGGTGTCAGTCTGGTGTCAGCCTCGCTAGTGACGGTGTCAGTCTGGTGTCAGCCTCTCCTCGTGACGGTGTCAGTCTGGTGTCAGCCTCTCCTCGTGACGGTGTCAGTCTGGTGTCAGCCTCGCTAGTGACGGTTTCAGTCTGGTGTCAGCCTCTCCTCGTGACGGTGTCCGTCTGGTGTCAGCCTCTCCTCGTGACGGTGTCAGTCTGGTGTCAGCCTCGCTAGTGACGGGGTCGGTCTGGTGTCAGCCTCTCCTCGTGACGGGGTCGGTCTGGTGTCAGCCTCTCCTCGTGACGGTGTCGGTCTGGTGTCAGCCTCTCCTCGTGACGGGATCCGTCTGGTGTCAGCCTCTCCTCGTGACGGGGTCGGTCTGGTGTCAGCCTCTCCTCGTGACGGGGTCGGTCTGGTGTCAGCCTCGCTAGTGACGGTTTCAGTCTGGTGTCAGCCTCTCCTCGTGACGGTGTCAGTCTGGTGTCAGCCTCGCTAGTGACGGTGTCAGTCTGGTGTCAGCCTCGCTAGTGACGGTTTCAGTCTGGTGTCAGCCTCTCCTCGTGACGGTGTCAGTCTGGTGTCAGCCTCGCTAGTGACGGTTTCAGTCTGGTGTCAGCCTCTCCTCGTGACGGTGTCAGTCTGGTGTCAGCCTCGCTAGTGACGGTGTCCGTCTGGTGTCAGCCTCTCCTCGTGACGGTGTCAGTCTGGTGTCAGCCTCGCTAGTGACGGTGTCAGTCTGGTGTCAGCCTCTTCTCGTGACGGTGTCAGTCTGGTGTCAGCCTCTCCTCGTGATGGTGTCAGTCTGGTGTCAGCCTCGCTAGTGACGGTTTCAGTCTGGTGTCAGCCTCTCCTCGTGACGGTGTCAGTCTGGTGTCAGCCTCTCCTCGTGACGGTGTCAGTCTGGTGTCAGCCTCGCTAGTGACGGTTTCAGTCTGGTGTCAGCCTCTCCTCGTGACGGTGTCCGTCTGGTGTCAGCCTCGCTAGTGACAGTGTCAGTCTGGTGTCAGCCTCGCTAGTGACGGTGTCAGTCTGGTGTCAGCCTCTCCTCGTGACGGTGTCAGTCTGGTGTCAGCCTCTCCTCGTGACGGTGTCAGTCTGGTGTCAGCCTCGCTAGTGACGGTTTCAGTCTGGTGTCAGCCTCTCCTCGTGACGGTGTCCGTCTGGTGTCAGCCTCTCCTCGTGACGGTGTCAGTCTGGTGTCAGCCTCGCTAGTGACGGGGTCGGTCTGGTGTCAGCCTCTCCTCGTGACGGGGTCGGTCTGGTGTCAGCCTCTCCTCGTGACGGTGTCGGTCTGGTGTCAGCCTCTCTTCGTGACGGGGTCCGTCTGGTGTCAGCCTCTCCTCGTGACGGGGTCGGTCTGGTGTCAGCCTCTCCTCGTGACGGGGTCGGTCTGGTGTCAGCCTCGCTAGTGACGGTTTCAGTCTGGTGTCAGCCTCTCCTCGTGATGGTGTCAGTCTGGTGTCAGCCTCGCTAGTGACGGTGTCAGTCTGGTGTCAGCCTCGCTAGTGACGGTTTCAGTCTGGTGTCAGCCTCTCCTCGTGACGGTGTCCGTCTGGTGTCAGGCTCTCCTCGTGACAGTGTCAGTCTGGTGTCAGCCTCGCTAGTGACGGTGTCGGTCTGGTGTCATCCTCGCCTCGTGACGGGGTCGGTCTGGTGTCAGCCTCGCTAGTGACGGTTTCAGTCTGGTGTCAGCCTCTCCTCGTGACGGTGTCCGTCTGGTGTCAGCCTCGCTAGTGACGGGGTCCGTCTGGTGTCAGCCTCTCCTCGTGACGGGGTCGGTCTGGTGTCAGCCTCTCCTCGTGACGGGGTCGGTCTGGTGTCAGCCTCGCTAGTGACGGTTTCAGTCTGGTGTCAGCCTCTCCTCGTGACGGTGTCAGTCTGGTGTCAGCCTCGCTAGTGACGGTGTCAGTCTGGTGTCAGCCTCGCTAGTGACGGTTTCAGTCTGTTGTCAGCCTCTCCTCGTGACGGTGTCAGTCTGGTGTCAGCCTCGCTAGTGACGGTTTCAGTCTGGTGTCAGCCTCTCCTCGTGACGGTGTCAGTCTGGTGTCAGCCTCGCTAGTGACGGTGTCCGTCTGTTGTCAGCCTCTCCTCGTGACGGTGTCAGTCTGGTGTCAGCCTCGCTAGTGACGGTGTCAGTCTGGTGTCAGCCTCTCCTCGTGACGGTGTCAGTCTGGTGTCAGCCTCTCCTCGTGATGGTGTCAGTCTGGTGTCAGCCTCGCTAGTGACGGTTTCAGTCTGGTGTCAGCCTCTCCTCGTGACGGTGTCAGTCTGGTGTCAGCCTCTCCTCGTGACGGTGTCAGTCTGGTGTCAGCCTCGCTAGTGACGGTTTCAGTCTGGTGTCAGCCTCTCCTCGTGACGGTGTCCGTCTGGTGTCAGCCTCGCTAGTGACAGTGTCAGTCTGGTGTCAGCCTCGCTAGTGACGGTGTCAGTCTGGTGTCAGCCTCTCCTCGTGACGGTGTCAGTCTGGTGTCAGCCTCTCCTCGTGACGGTGTCAGTCTGGTGTCAGCCTCGCTAGTGACGGTTTCAGTCTGGTGTCAGCCTCTCCTCGTGACGGTGTCCGTCTGGTGTCAGCCTCTCCTCGTGACGGTGTCAGTCTGGTGTCAGCCTCGCTAGTGACGGGGTCGGTCTGGTGTCAGCCTCTCCTCGTGACGGGGTCGGTCTGGTGTCAGCCTCTCCTCGTGACGGTGTCGGTCTGGTGTCAGCCTCTCCTCGTGACGGGGTCCGTCTGGTGTCAGCCTCTCCTCGTGACGGGGTCGGTCTGGTGTCAGCCTCTCCTCGTGACGGGGTCGGTCTGGTGTCAGCCTCGCTAGTGACGGTTTCAGTCTGGTGTCAGCCTCTCCTCGTGATGGTGTCAGTCTGGTGTCAGCCTCGCTAGTGACGGTGTCAGTCTGGTGTCAGCCTCGCTAGTGACGGTTTCAGTCTGGTGTCAGCCTCTCCTCGTGACGGTGTCTGTCTGGTGTCAGGCTCTCCTCGTGACAGTGTCAGTCTGGTGTCAGCCTCGCTAGTGACGGTGTCGGTCTGGTGTCATCCTCGCCTCGTGACGGGGTCGGTCTGGTGTCAGCCTCGCTAGTGACGGTTTCAGTCTGGTGTCAGCCTCTCCTCGTGACGGTGTCCGTCTGGTGTCAGCCTCGCTAGTGACGGGGTCCGTCTGGTGTCAGCCTATCCTCGTGACGGGGTCGGTCTGGTGTCAGCCTCTCCTCGTGACGGGGTCGGTCTGGTGTCAGCCTCGCTAGTGACGGTTTCAGTCTGGTGTCAGCCTCTCCTCGTGACGGTGTCAGTCTGGTGTCAGCCTCGCTAGTGACGGTGTCAGTCTGGTGTCAGCCTCGCTAGTGACGGTTTCAGTCTGTTGTCAGCCTCTCCTCGTGACGGTGTCAGTCTGGTGTCAGCCTCGCTAGTGACGGTTTCAGTCTGGTGTCAGCCTCTCCTCGTGACGGTGTCAGTCTGGTGTCAGCCTCGCTAGTGACGGTTTCAGTCTGGTGTCAGCCTCTCCTCGTGACGGTGTCCGTCTGGTGTCAGCCTCTCCTCGTGACAGTGTCAGTCTGGTGTCAGCCTCGCTAGTGACGGTGTCGGTCTGGTGTCATCCTCGCCTCGTGACGGGGTCGGTCTGGTGTCAGCCTCGCTAGTGACGGTTTCAGTCTGGTGTCAGCCTCTCCTCGTGACGGTGTCCGTCTGGTGTCAGCCTCGCTAGTGACGGGGTCCGTCTGGTGTCAGCCTCTCCTCGTGACGGGGTCGGTCTGGTGTCAGCCTCTCCTCGTGACGGGGTCGGTCTGGTGTCAGCCTCGCTAGTGACGGTGTCAGTCTGGTGTCAGCCTCTCCTCGTGACGGTGTCCGTCTGGTGTCAGCCTCGATAGTGACGGGGTCCGTCTGGTGTCAGCCTCTCCTCGTGACGGGGTCGGTCTGGTGTCAGCCTCTCCTCGTGACGGGGTCGGTCTGGTGTCAGCCTCGCTAGTGACGGTTTCAGTCTGGTGTCAGCCTCTCCTCGTGACGGTGTCAGTCTGGTGTCAGCCTCGCTAGTGACGGTGTCAGTCTGGTGTCAGCCTCGCTAGTGACGGTTTCAGTCTGTTGTCAGCCTCTCCTCGTGACGGTGTCAGTCTGGTGTCAGCCTCGCTAGTGACGGTTTCAGTCTGGTGTCAGCCTCTCCTCGTGACGGTGTCCGTCTGGTGTCAGCCTCGCTAGTGACGGGGTCGGTCTGGTGTCAGCCTCGCTAGTGACGGGGTCGGTCTGGTGTCAGCCTCGCCTCGTGACGGTGTCGGTCTGGTGTCAGCCTCGCCTCGTGACTGTGTCGGTCTGGTGTCATTCTCGCTAGTGACGGTGTCGGTCTGGTGTCATCCTCGCCTCGTGACGGGGTCGGTCTGGTGTCAGCCTCGCTAGTGACGGAGTCGGTCTGGTGTCAGCCTCTCCTCGTGACGGTGTCGGTCTGGTGTCAGCCTCTCCTCGTGACGGTGTCAGTCTGGTGTCAGCCTCTCCTCGTGACAGGGTCCGTCTGGTGTCAGCCTCGCTAGTGACGGTTTCGGTCTGGTGTCAGCCTCTCCTCGTGACGGTGTCAGTCTGGTGTCAGCCTCGCTAGTGACGGTGTCAATCTGGTGTCAGCCTCGCTAGTGACGGTGTCAGTCTGGTGTCAGCCTCTCCTCGTGACGGTGTCAGTCTGGTGTCAGCCTCTCCTCGTGACGGTGTCAGTCTGGTGTCAGCCTCGCTAGTGACGGTTTCAGTCTGGTGTCAGCCTCTCCTCGTGACGGTGTCCGTCTGGTGTCAGCCTCTCCTCGTGACGGTGTCAGTCTGGTGTCAGCCTCGCTAGTGACGGGGTCGGTCTGGTGTCAGCCTCTCCTCGTGACGGGGTCGGTCTGGTGTCAGCCTCTCCTCGTGACGGTGTCGGTCTGGTGTCAGCCTCTCCTCGTGACGGGGTCCGTCTGGTGTCAGCCTCTCCTCGTGACGGGGTCGGTCTGGTGTCAGCCTCTCCTCGTGACGGGGTCGGTCTGGTGTCAGCCTCGCTAGTGACGGTTTCAGTCTGGTGTCAGCCTCTCCTCGTGACGGTGTCAGTCTGGTGTCAGCCTCGCTAGTGACGGTGTCAGTCTGGTGTCAGCCTCGCTAGTGACGGTGTCAGTCTGGTGTCAGCCTCTCCTCGTGACGGTGTCAGTCTGGTGTCAGCCTCTCCTCGTGACGGTGTCAGTCTGGTGTCAGCCTCGCTAGTGACGGTTTCAGTCTGGTGTCAGCCTCTCCTCGTGACGGTGTCCGTCTGGTGTCAGCCTCTCCTCGTGACGGTGTCAGTCTGGTGTCAGCCTCGCTAGTGACGGGGTCGGTCTGGTGTCAGCCTTTCCTCGTGACGGTGTCGGTCTGGTGTCAGCCTCTCCTCGTGACGGTGTCGGTCTGGTGTCAGCCTCTCCTCGTGACAGGGTCCGTCTGGTGTCAGCCTCGCTAGTGACGGTTTCGGTCTGGTGTCAGACTCTCCTCGTGACGGTGTCAGTCTGGTGTCAGCCTCGCTAGTGACGGTGTCAGTCTGGTGTCAGCCTCGCTAGTGACGGTGTCAGTCTGGTGTCAGCCTCGCTAGTGACGGTGTCAGTCTGGTGTCAGCCTCTCCTCGTGACGGTGTCAGTCTGGTGTCAGCCTCTCCTCGTGACGGTGTCAGTCTGGTGTCAGCCTCGCTAGTGACGGTTTCAGTCTGGTGTCAGCCTCTCCTCGTGACGGTGTCCGTCTGGTGTCAGCCTCTCCTCGTGACGGTGTCAGTCTGGTGTCAGCCTCGCTAGTGACGGGGTCGGTCTGGTGTCAGCCTCTCCTCGTGACGGGGTCGGTCTGGTGTCAGCCTCTCCTCGTGACGGTGTCGGTCTGGTGTCAGCCTCTCCTCGTGACGGGATCCGTCTGGTGTCAGCCTCTCCTCGTGACGGGGTCGGTCTGGTGTCAGCCTCTCCTCGTGACGGGGTCGGTCTGGTGTCAGCCTCGCTAGTGACGGTTTCAGTCTGGTGTCAGCCTCTCCTCGTGACGGTGTCAGTCTGGTGTCAGCCTCGCTAGTGACGGTGTCAGTCTGGTGTCAGCCTCGCTAGTGACGGTTTCAGTCTGGTGTCAGCCTCTCCTCGTGACGGTGTCAGTCTGGTGTCAGCCTCGCTAGTGACGGTTTCAGTCTGGTGTCAGCCTCTCCTCGTGACGGTGTCAGTCTGGTGTCAGCCTCGCTAGTGACGGTGTCCGTCTGGTGTCAGCCTCTCCTCGTGACGGTGTCAGTCTGGTGTCAGCCTCGCTAGTGACGGTGTCAGTCTGGTGTCAGCCTCTCCTCGTGACGGTGTCAGTCTGGTGTCAGCCTCTCCTCGTGACGGTGTCAGTCTGGTGTCAGCCTCGCTAGTGACGGTTTCAGTCTGGTGTCAGCCTCTCCTCGTGACGGTGTCAGTCTGGTGTCAGCCTCTCCTCGTGACGGTGTCAGTCTGGTGTCAGCCTCGCTAGTGACGGTTTCAGTCTGGTGTCAGCCTCTCCTCGTGACGGTGTCCGTCTGGTGTCAGCCTCGCTAGTGACAGTGTCAGTCTGGTGTCAGCCTCGCTAGTGACGGTGTCAGTCTGGTGTCAGCCTCTCCTCGTGACGGTGTCAGTCTGGTGTCAGCCTCTCCTCGTGACGGTGTCAGTCTGGTGTCAGCCTCGCTAGTGACGGTTTCAGTCTGGTGTCAGCCTCTCCTCGTGACGGTGTCCGTCTGGTGTCAGCCTCTCCTCGTGACGGTGTCAGTCTGGTGTCAGCCTCGCTAGTGACGGGGTCGGTCTGGTGTCAGCCTCTCCTCGTGACGGGGTCGGTCTGGTGTCAGCCTCTCCTCGTGACGGTGTCGGTCTGGTGTCAGCCTCTCCTCGTGACGGGGTCCGTCTGGTGTCAGCCTCTCCTCGTGACGGGGTCGGTCTGGTGTCAGCCTCTCCTCGTGACGGGGTCGGTCTGGTGTCAGCCTCGCTAGTGACGGTTTCAGTCTGGTGTCAGCCTCTCCTCGTGATGGTGTCAGTCTGGTGTCAGCCTCGCTAGTGACGGTGTCAGTCTGGTGTCAGCCTCGCTAGTGACGGTTTCAGTCTGGTGTCAGCCTCTCCTCGTGACGGTGTCAGTCTGGTGTCAGCCTCGCTAGTGACGGGGTCGGTCTGGTGTCAGCCTCTCCTCGTGACGGTGTCAGACTGGTGTCAGCCTCTCCTCGTGACGGTGTCAGTCTGGTGTCAGCCTCTCCTCGTGACGGTGTCAGTCTGGTGTCAGCCTCGCTAGTGACGGTTTCAGTCTGGTGTCAGCCTCTCCTCGTGACGGTGTCCGTCTGGTGTCAGCCTCTCCTCGTGACGGTGTCCGTCTGGTGTCAGCCTCGCTAGTGACGGGGTCGGTCTGGTGTCAGCCTCGCTAGTGACGGGGTCAGTCTGGTGTCAGCCTCGCCTCGTGACGGTGTCGGTCTGGTGTCAGCCTCGCCTCGTGAAGGTGTCGGTCTGGTGTCAGCCTCGCCTCGTGACGGTGTCGGTCTGGTGTCATCCTCGCTAGTGACGGTGTCGGTCTGGTGTCATCCTCGCCTCGTGACGGGGTCGGTCTGGTGTCAGCCTCGCTAGTGACGGAGTCGGTCTGGTGTCAGCCTCTCCTCGTGACGGTGTCGGTCTGGTGTCAGCCTCTCCTCGTGACGGTGTCGGTCTGGTGTCAGCCTCTCCTCGTGACAGGGTCCGTCTGGTGTCAGCCTCGCTAGTGACGGTTTCGGTCTGGTGTCAGCCTCTCCTCGTGACGGTGTCAGTCTGGTGTCAGCCTCGCTAGTGACGGTGTCAGTCTGGTGTCAGCCTCGCTAGTGACGGTGTCAGTCTGGTGTCAGCCTCTCCTCGTGACGGTGTCAGTCTGGTGTCAGCCTCTCCTCGTGACGGTGTCAGTCTGGTGTCAGCCTCGCTAGTGACGGTTTCAGTCTGGTGTCAGCCTCTCCTCGTGACGGTGTCCATCTGGTGTCAGCCTCTCCTCGTGACGGTGTCAGTCTGGTGTCAGCCTCTCCTCGTGACGGTGTCGGTCTGGTGTCAGCCTCTCCTCGTGACGGGGTCCGTCTGGTGTCAGCCTCTCCTCGTGACGGGGTCGGTCTGGTGTCAGCCTCTCCTCGTGACGGGGTCGGTCTGGTGTCAGCCTCGCTAGTGACGGTTTCAGTCTGGTGTCAGCCTCTCCTCGTGACGGTGTCAGTCTGGTGTCAGCCTCTCCTCGTGACAGTGTCAGTCTGGTGTCAGCCTCGCTAGTGACGGTTTCAGTCTGGTGTCAGCCTCTCCTCGTGACGGTGTCCGTCTGGTGTCAGCCTCGCTATTGACGGGGTCGGTCTGGTGTCAGCCTCGCTAGTGACGGGGTCGGTCTGGTGTCAGCCTCGCCTCGTGACGGTGTCTGTCTGGTGTCAGCCTCGCCTCGTGACGGTGTCGGTCTGGTGTCAGCCTCGCCTCGTGACGGTGTCGGTCTGGTGTCATCCTCGCTAGTGACGGTGTCGGTCTGGTGTCATCCTCGCCTCGTGACGGGGTCGGTCTGGTGTCAGCCTCGCTAGTGACGGAGTCGGTCTGGTGTCAGCCTCTCCTCGTGACGGTGTCGGTCTGGTGTCAGCCTCTCCTCGTGACAGGGTCCGTCTGGTGTCAGCCTCGCTAGTGACGGTTTCGGTCTGGTGTCAGCCTCTCCTCGTGACGGTGTCCGTCTGGTGTCAGCCTCGCTAGTGACGGTGTCAGTCTGGTGTCAGCCTCTCCTCGTGACGGTGTCCGTCTGGTGTCAGCCTCTCCTCGTGACGGTGTCAGTCTGGTGTCAGCCTCGCTAGTGACGGGGTCGGTCTGGTGTCAGCCTCTCCTCGTGACGGGGTCGGTCTGGTGTCAGCCTCTCCTCGTGACGGTGTCGGTCTGGTGTCAGCCTCTCCTCGTGACGGGGTCCGTCTGGTGTCAGCCTCTCCTCGTGACGGGGTCGGTCTGGTGTCAGCCTCGCCTCGTGACGGTGTCGGTCTGGTGTCAGCCTCGCCTCGTGACGGTGTCGGTCTGGTGTCATCCTCGCTAGTGACGGTGTCGGTCTGGTGTTATCCTCGCCTCGTGACGGGGTCGGTCTGGTGTCATCCTCGCTAGTGACGGTGTCGGTCTGGTGTCATCCTCGCCTCGTGACGGGGTCGGTCTGGTGTCAGCCTCGCTAGTGACGGAGTCGGTCTGGTGTCAGCCTCTCCTCGTGACGGTGTCAGTCTGGTGTCAGCCTCTCCTCGTGACGGTGTCGGTCTGGTGTCAGCCTCTCCTTGTGACTGGGTCCGTCTGGTGTCAGCCTCGCTAGTGACGGTTTCGGTCTGGTGTCAGCCTCTCCTCGTGACGGTGTCAGTCTGGTGTCAGCCTCGCTAGTGACGGTGTCAGTCTGGTGTCAGCCTCGCTAGTGACGGTGTCAGTCTGGTGTCAGCCTCTCCTCGTGACGGTGTCAGTCTGGTGTCAGCCTCTCCTCATGACGGTGTCAGTCTGATGTCAGCCTTGCTAGTGACGGTTTCAGTCTGGTGTCAGCCTCTCCTCGTGACGGTGTCCGTCTGGTGTCAGCCTCTCCTCGTGACGGTGTCAGTCTGGTGTCAGCCTCGCTAGTGACGGGGTCGGTCTGGTGTCAGCCTCTCCTCGTGACGGGGTCGGTCTGGTGTCAGCCTCTCCTCGTGACGGTGTCGGTCTGGTGTCAGCCTCTCCTCGTGACGGGGTCGGTCTGGTGTCAGCCTCGCCTCGTGACGGTGTCGGTCTGGTGTCATTCTCGCTAGTGACGGTGTCGGTCTGGTGTCATCCTCGCCTCGTGACGGGGTCGGTCTGGTGTCAGCCTCGCTAGTGACGGGGTCGGTCTGGTGTCAGCCTCTCCTCGTGACGGGGTCCGTCTGGTGTCAGCCTCTCCTCGTGACGGTGTCGGTCTGGTGTCAGCCTCTCCTCGTGACGGGGTCGGTCTGGTGTCAGCCTCGCTAGTGACAGTTTCAGTCTGGTGTCAGCCTCTCCTCGTGACGGTGTCAGTCTGGTGTCAGCCTCGCTAGTGACGGTGTCAGTCTGGTGTCAGCCTCGCTAGTGACGGGGTCGGTCTGGTGTCAGCCTCTCCTCGTGACGGTGTCGGTCTGGTGTCAGCCTCTCCTCGTGACGGTGTCAGTCTGGTGTCAGCCTCTCCTCGTGACGGTGTCAGTCTGGTGTCAGCCTCGCTAGTGACGGTTTCAGTCTGGTGTCAGCCTCTCCTCGTGACGGTGTCCGTCTGGTGTCAGCCTCTCCTCGTGACGGTGTCAGTCTGGTGTCAGCCTCGCTAGTGACGGGGTCGGTCTGGTGTCAGCCTCTCCTCGTGACGGGGTCGGTCTGGTGTCAGCCTCTCCTCGTGACGGTGTCGGTCTGGTGTCAGCCTCTCCTCGTGACGGGGTCGGTCTGGTGTCAGCCTCGCCTCGTGACGGTGTCGGTCTGGTGTCATTCTCGCTAGTGACGGTGTCGGTCTGGTGTCATCCTCGCCTCGTGACGGGGTCGGTCTGGTGTCAGCCTCGCTAGTGACGGGGTCGGTCTGGTGTCAGCCTCTCCTCGTGACGGGGTCCGTCTGGTGTCAGCCTCTCCTCGTGACGGTGTCGGTCTGGTGTCAGCCTCTCCTCGTGACGGGGTCGGTCTGGTGTCAGCCTCGCTAGTGACAGTTTCAGTCTGGTGTCAGCCTCTCCTCGTGACGGTGTCAGTCTGGTGTCAGCCTCGCTAGTGACGGTGTCAGTCTGGTGTCAGCCTCGCTAGTGACGGGGTCGGTCTGGTGTCAGCCTCTCCTCGTGACGGTGTCGGTCTGGTGTCAGCCTCTCCTCGTGACGGTGTCAGTCTGGTGTCAGCCTCTCCTCGTGACGGTGTCAGTCTGGTGTCAGCCTCGCTAGTGACGGTTTCAGTCTGGTGTCAGCCTCTCCTCGTGACATTGTCCGTCTGGTGTCAGCCTCTCCTCGTGACGGTGTCAGTCTGGTGTCAGCCTCGCTAGTGACGGGGTCGGTCTGGTGTCAGCCTTTCCTCGTGACGGGGTCGGTCTGGTGTCAGCCTCTCCTCGTGACGGTGTCGGTCTGGTGTCAGCCTCTCCTCGTGACGGGGTCCGTCTGGTGTCAGCCTCTCCTCGTGACGGGGTCGGTCTGGTGTCAGCCTCGCTAGTGACGGTTTCAGTCTGGTGTCAGCCTCGCTAGTGACGGTTTCAGTCTGGTGTCAGCCTCGCTAGTGACGGTTTCAGTCTGGTGTCAGCCTCTCCTCGTGACGGTGTCAGTCTGGTGTCAGCCTCGCTAGTGACGGTTTCAGTCTGGTGTCAGCCTCTCCTCATGACGGTGTCAGTCTGGTGTCAGCCTCGCTAGTGACGGTTTCAGTCTGGTGTCAGCCTCTCCTCGTGACGGTGTCCGTCTGGTGTCAGCCTCGCTAGTGACGGGGTCGGTCTGGTGTCAGCCTCGCTAGTGACGGGGTCGGTCTGGTGTCAGCCTCGCCTCGTGACGGTGTCGGTCTGGTGTCATCCTCGCTAGTGACGGTGTCGGTCTGGTGTCATCCTCGCCTCGTGACGGGGTCGGTCTGGTGTCAGCCTCGCTAGTGACGGAGTCGGTCTGGTGTCAGCCTCTCCTAGTGACGGTGTCGGTCTGGTGTCAGCCTCTCCTCGTGACGGTGTCGGTCTGGTGTCAGCCTCTCCTCGTGACAGGGTCCGTCTGGTGTCAGCCTCGCTAGTGACGGTTTCGGTCTGGTGTCAGCCTCTCCTCGTGACAGGGTCCGTCTGGTGTCAGCCTCGCTAGTGACGGTTTCGGTCTGGTGTCAGCCTCTCCTCGTGACGGTGTCAGTCTGGTGTCAGCCTCGCTAGTGACGGTGTCAGTCTGGTGTCAGCCTCGCTAGTGACGGTGTCAGTCTGGTGTCAGCCTCTCCTCGTGACGGTGTCAGTCTGGTGTCAGCCTCTCCTCGTGACGGTGTCAGTCTGGTGTCAGCCTCGCTAGTGACGGTTTCAGTCTGGTTTCAGCCTCTCCTCGTGACGGTGTCCGTCTGGTGTCAGCCTCTCCTCGTGACGGTGTCAGTCTGGTGTCAGCCTCGCTAGTGACGGGGTCGGTCTGGTGTCAGCCTCTCCTCGTGACGGGGTCCGTCTGGTGTCAGCCTCTCCTCGTGACGGGGTCGGTCTGGTGTCAGCCTCTCCTCGTGACGGGGTCGGTCTGGTGTCAGCCTCTCCTCGTGACGGTGTCGGTCTGGTGTCAGCCTCTCCTCGTGACGGGGTCCGTCTGGTGTCAGCCTCTCTTCGTGACGGGGTCGGTCTGGTGTCAGCCTCTCCTCGTGACGGGGTCGGTCTGGTGTCAGCCTCTCCTCGTGACGGTGTCGGTCTGGTGTCAGCCTCTCCTCGTGACGGGGTCCGTCTGGTGTCAGCCTCTCCTCGTGACGGGGTCGGTCTGGTGTCAGCCTCGCTAGTGACGGTTTCAGTCTGGTGTCAGCCTCTCCTCGTGACGGTGTCAGTCTGGTGTCAGCCTCGCTAGTGACGGTTTCAGTCTGGTGTCAGCCTCTCCTCGTGACGGTGTCCGTCTGGTGTCAGCCTCTCCTCGTGACGGTGTCGGTCTGGTGTCAGCCTCTCCTCGTGACGGGGTCCGTCTGGTGTCAGCCTCTCCTCGTGACGGGGTCGGTCTGGTGTCAGCCTCTCCTCGTGACGGGGTCGGTCTGGTGTCAGCCTCGCTAGTGACGGTTTCAGTCTGGTGTCAGCCTCTCCTCGTGACGGTGTCAGTCTGGTGTCAGCCTCGCTAGTGACGGTGTCAGTCTGGTGTCACCCTCGCTAGTGACGGTTTCAGTCTGGTGTCAGCCTCTCCTCGTGACGGTGTCAGTCTGGTGTCAGCCTCGCTAGTGACGGTTTCAGTCTGGTGTCAGCCTCTCCTCGTGACGGTGTCAGTCTGGTGTCAGCCTCTCCTCGTGACAGTGTCAGTCTGGTGTCAGCCTCGCTAGTGACGGTTTCAGTCTGGTGTCAGCCTCTCCTCGTGACGGTGTCAGTCTGGTGTCAGCCTCTCCTCGTGACGGTGTCAGTCTGGTGTCAGCCTCGCTAGTGACGGTTTCAGTCTGGTGTCAGCCTCTCCTCGTGACGGTATCCGTCTGGTGTCAGCCTCGCTAGTGACGGGGTCGGTCTGGTGTCAGCCTCGCTAGTGACGGGGTCGGTCTGGTGTCAGCCTCGCCTCGTGACGGTGTCGGTCTGGTGTCAGCCTCGCCTCGTGACGGTGTCGGTCTGGTGTCATCCTTGCTAGTGAGTTTTGTCGGTCTGGTGTCATCCTCGCCTCGTGACGGGGTCGGTCTGGTGTCAGCCTCGCTAGTGACGGAGTCGGTCTGGTGTCAGCCTCTCCTCGTGACGGTGTCGGTCTGGTGTCAGCCTCTCCTCGTGACGGTGTCGGTCTGGTGTCAGCCTCTCCTCGTGACAGGGTCCGTCTGGTGTCAGCCTCGCTAGTGACGGTTTCGGTCTGGTGTCAGCCTCTCCTCGTGACGGTGTCGGTCTGGTGTCAGCCTCTCCTCGTGACGGGGTCCGTCTGGTGTCAGCCTCTCCTCGTGACGGGGTCGGTCTGGTGTCAGCCTCTCCTCGTGACGGGGTCGGTCTGGTGTCAGCCTCGCTAGGGACGGTTTCAGTCTGGTGTCAGCCTCTCCTCGTGACGGTGTCAGTCTGGTGTCAGCCTCTCCTCGTGACGGTGTCAGTCTGGTGTCAGCCTCGCTAGTGACGGTTTCAGTCTGGTGTCAGCCTCTCCTCGTGACGGTGTCAGTCTGGTGTCAGCCTCTCCTCGTGACAGTGTCAGTCTGGTGTCAGCCTCGCTAGTGACGGTGTCGGTCTGGTGTCATCCTCGCCTCGTGACGGGGTCGGTCTGGTGTCAGCCTCGCTAGTGACGGTTTCAGTCTGGTGTCAGCCTCTCCTCGTGACGGTGTCCGTCTGGTGTCAGCCTCGCTAGTGACGGGGTCGGTCTGGTGTCAGCCTCGCCTCGTGACGGGGTCGGTCTGGTGTCAGCCTCTCCTCGTGACGGTGTCAGTCTGGTGTCAGCCTCGCTAGTGACGGTTTCAGTCTGGTGTCAGCCTCTCCTCGTGACGGTGTCCGTCTGGTGTCAGCCTCTCCTCGTGACGGTGTCAGTCTGGTGTCAGCCTCGCTAGTGACGGGGTCGGTCTGGTGTCAGCCTCTCCTCGTGACGGGGTCGGTCTGGTGTCAGCCTCTCCTCGTGACGGTGTCGGTCTGGTGTCAGCCTCTCCTCGTGATGGGGTCCGTCTGGTGTCAGCCTCTCCTCGTGACGGGGTCGGTCTGGTGTCAGCCTCTCCTCGTGACGGGGTCGGTCTGGTGTCAGCCTCGCTAGTGACGGTTTCAGTCTGGTGTCAGCCTCTCCTCGTGACGGTGTCAGTCTGGTGTCAGCCTCGCTAGTGACGGTGTCAGTCTGGTGTCAGCCTCGCTAGTGACGGTTTCAGTCTGGTGTCAGCCTCTCCTCGTGACGGTGTCAGTCTGGTGTCAGCCTCGCTTGTGACGGTTTCAGTCTGGTGTCAGCCTCTCCTCGTGACGGTGTCCGTCTGGTGTCAGCCTCGCTAGTGACGGGGTCGGTCTGGTGTCAGCCTCGCCTCGTGACGGTGTCGGTCTGGTGTCAGCCTCGCCTCGTGACTGTGTCGGTCTGGTGTCATTCTCGCTAGTGACGGTGTCGGTCTGGTGTCATCCTCGCCTCGTGACGGGTTCGGTCTGGTGTCAGCCTCGCTAGTGACGGAGTCGGTCTGGTGTCAGCCTCTCCTCGTGACGGTGTCAGTCTGGTGTCAGCCTCGCTAGTGACGGTTTCAGTCTGGTGTCAGCCTCTCCTCGTGACGGTGTCCGTCTGGTGTCAGCCTCTCCTCGTGACGGTGTCAGTCTGGTGTCAGCCTCGCTAGTGACGGGGTCGGTCTGGTGTCAGCCTTTCCTCGTGACGGGGTCGGTCTGGTGTCAGCCTCTCCTCGTGACGGTGTCAGTCTGGTGTCAGCTTCTCCTCGTGACGGTGTCAGTCTGGTGTCAGCCTCGCTAGTGACGGTTTCAGTCTGGTGTCAGCCTCTCCTCGTGACGGTGTCAGTCTGGTGTCAGCCTCGCTAGTGACGGTTTCAGTCTGGTGTCAGCCTCTCCTCGTGACGGTGTCCGTCTGGTGTCAGCCTCGCTAGTGACGGGGTCGGTCTGGTGTCAGCCTCGCTAGTGACGGGGTCGGTCTGGTGTCAGCCTCGCCTCGTGACGGTGTCGGTCTGGTGTCAGCCTCGCCTCGTGACGGTGTCGGTCTGGTGTCATCCTCGCTAGTGACGGTGTCGGTCTGGTGTCATCCTCGCCTCGTGACGGGGTCGGTCTGGTGTCAGCCTCGCTAGTGACGGAGTCGGTCTGGTGTCAGCCTCTCCTCGTGACGGTGTCGGTCTGGTGTCAGCCTCTCCTCGTGACGGTGTCGGTCTGGTGTCAGCCTCTCCTCGTGACGGGGTCCGTCTGGTGTCAGCCTCTCCTCGTGACGGGGTCGGTCTGGTGTCAGCCTCTCCTCGTGACGGGGTCGGTCTGGTGTCAGCCTCGCTAGTGACGGTTTCAGTCTGGTGTCAGCCTCTCCTCGTGACGGTGTCAGTCTGGTGTCAGCCTCGCTAGTGACGGTGTCAGTCTGGTGTCAGCCTCGCTAGTGACGGTGTCAGTCTGGTGTCAGCCTCTCCTCGTGACGGTGTCAGTCTGGTGTCAGCCTCTCCTCGTGACGGTGTCAGTCTGGTGTCAGCCTCGCTAGTGACGGTTTCAGTCTGGTGTCAGCCTCTCCTCGTGACGGTGTCCGTCTGGTGTCAGCCTCTCCTCGTGACGGTGTCAGTCTGGTGTCAGCCTCGCTAGTGACGGGGTCGGTCTGGTGTCAGCCTTTCCTCGTGACGGGGTCGGTCTGGTGTCAGCCTCTCCTCGTGACGGTGTCAGTCTGGTGTCAGCTTCTCCTCGTGACGGTGTCAGTCTGGTGTCAGCCTCGCTAGTGACGGTTTCAGTCTGGTGTCAGCCTCTCCTCGTGACGGTGTCAGTCTGGTGTCAGCCTCGCTAGTGACGGTTTCAGTCTGGTGTCAGCCTCTCCTCGTGACGGTGTCCGTCTGGTGTCAGCCTCGCTAGTGACGGGGTCGGTCTGGTGTCAGCCTCGCTAGTGACGGGGTCGGTCTGGTGTCAGCCTCGCCTCGTGACGGTGTCGGTCTGGTGTCAGCCTCGCCTCGTGACGGTGTCGGTCTGGTGTCATCCTCGCTAGTGACGGTGTCGGTCTGGTGTCATCCTCGCCTCGTGACGGGGTCGGTCTGGTGTCAGCCTCGCTAGTGACGGAGTCGGTCTGGTGTCAGCCTCTCCTCGTGACGGTGTCGGTCTGGTGTCAGCCTCTCCTCGTGACGGTGTCGGTCTGGTGTCAGCCTCTCCTCGTGACAGGGTCCGTCTGGTGTCAGCCTCGCTAGTGACGGTTTCGGTCTGGTGTCAGCCTCTCCTCGTGACGGGGTCCGTCTGGTGTCAGCCTCTCCTCGTGACGGGGTCGGTCTGGTGTCAGCCTCTCCTCGTGACGGGGTCGGTCTGGTGTCAGCCTCGCTAGTGACGGTTTCAGTCTGGTGTCAGCCTCTCCTCGTGACGGTGTCAGTCTGGTGTCAGCCTCGCTAGTGACGGTGTCAGTCTGGTGTCAGCCTCGCTAGTGACGGTTTCAGTCTGGTGTCAGCCTCGCTAGTGACGGGGTCGGTCTGGTGTCAGCCTCTCCTCGTGACGGGGTCGGTCTGGTGTCAGCCTCTCCTCGTGACGGTGTCAGTCTGGTGTCAGCCTCGCTAGTGACGGTTTCAGTCTGGTGTCAGCCTCTCCTCGTGACGGTGTCAGTCTGGTGTCAGCCTCTCCTCGTGACGGTGTCAGTCTGGTGTCAGCCTCGCTAGTGACGGTTTCAGTCTGGTGTCAGCCTCTCCTCGTGACGGTGTCCGTCTGGTGTCAGCCTCTCCTCGTGACGGTGTCGGTCTGGTGTCATCCTCGCCTCGTGACGGGGTCGGTCTGGTGTCAGCCTCGCTAGTGACGGTTTCAGTCTGGTGTCAGCCTCTCCTCGTGACGGTGTCCGTCTGGTGTCAGCCTCGCTAGTGACGGGGTCGGTCTGGTGTCAGCCTCTCCTCGTGACGGTGTCGGTCTGGTGTCTGCCTCGCCTCGTGACGGTGTCAGTCTGGTGTCAGCCTCGCTAGTGACGGTGTCAGTCTGGTGTCAGCCTCTCCTCGTGACGGTGTCAGTCTGGTGTCAGCCTCTCCTCGTGACGGTGTCAGTCTGGTGTCAGCCTCGCTAGTGACGGTTTCAGTCTGGTGTCAGCCTCTCCTCGTGACGGTGTCCGTCTGGTGTCAGCCTCTCCTCGTGACGGTGTCAGTCTGGTGTCAGCCTCGCTAGTGACGGGGTCGGTCTGGTGTCAGCCTCTCCTCGTGACGGGGTCGGTCTGGTGTCAGCCTCTCCTCGTGACGGTGTCGGTCTGGTGTCAGCCTCTCCTCGTGATGGGGTCCGTCTGGTGTCAGCCTCTCCTCGTGACGGGGTCGGTCTGGTGTCAGCCTCTCCTCGTGACGGGGTCGGTCTGGTGTCAGCCTCGCTAGTGACGGTTTCAGTCTGGTGTCAGCCTCTCCTCGTGACGGTGTCAGTCTGGTGTCAGCCTCGCTAGTGACGGTTTCAGTCTGGTGTCATCCTCGCTAGTGACGGTTTCAGTCTGGTGTCAGCCTCTCCTCGTGACGGTGTCAGTCTGGTGTCAGCCTCGCTAGTGACGGTTTCAGTCTGGTGTCAGCCTCTCCTCGTGACGGTGTCAGTCTGGTGTCAGCCTCTCCTCGTGACGGTGTCAGTCTGGTGTCAGCCTCGCTAGTGACGGTTTCAGTCTGGTGTCAGCCTCTCCTCGTGACGGTGTCAGTCTGGTGTCAGCCTCTCCTCGTGACGGTGTCAGTCTGGTGTCAGCCTCGCTAGTGACGGTTTCAGTCTGGTGTCAGCCTCTCCTCGTGACGGTGTCCGTCTGGTGTCAGCCTCGCTAGTGACGGGGTCGGTCTGGTGTCAGCCTCGCTAGTGACGGGGTCGGTCTGGTGTCAGCCTCGCCTCGTGACGGTGTCGGTCTGGTGTCAGCCTCGCCTCGTGACGGTGTCGGTCTGGTGTCATTCTCGCTAGTGACGGTGTCGGTCTGGTGTCATCCTCGCCTCGTGACGGGGTCGGTCTGGTGTCAGCCTCGCTAGTGACGGAGTCGGTCTGGTGTCAGCTTCTCCTCGTGACGGTGTCGGTCTGGTGTCAGCCTCTCCTCGTGACGGTGTCAGTCTGGTGTCAGCCTCTCCTCGTGACAGGGTCCGTCTGGTGTCAGCCTCGCTAGTGACGGTTTCAGTCTGGTGTCAGCCTCGCTAGTGACGGTGTCAGTCTGGTGTCAGCCTCACTAGTGACGGTTTCAGTCTGGTGTCAGCCTCTCCTCGTGACGGTGTCAGTCTGGTGTCAGCCTCGCTAGTGACGGGGTCGGTCTGGTGTCAGCCTCTCCTCGTGACGGTGTCAGTCTGGTGTCAGCCTCTCCTCGTGACGGTGTCAGTCTGGTGTCAGCCTCTCCTCTTGACGGTGTCAGTCTGGTGTCAGCCTCGCTAGTGACGGTTTCAGTCTGGTGTCAGCCTCTCCTCGTGACGGTGTCCGTCTGGTGTCAGCCTCTCCTCGTGACGGTGTCGGTCTGGTGTCAGCCTCGCTAGTGACGGTTTCAGTCTGGTGTCAGCCTCTCCTCGTGACGGTGTCAGTCTGGTGTCAGCCTCTCCTCGTGACGGTGTCAGTCTGGTGTCAGCCTCGCTAGTGACGGTTTCAGTCTGGTGTCAGCCTCTCCTCGTGACGGTGTCCGTCTGGTGTCAGCCTCGCTAGTGACGGGGTCGGTCTGGTGTCAGCCTCTCCTCGTGACGGTGTCGGTCTGGTGTCAGCCTCTCCTCGTGACGGTGTCGGTCTGGTGTCAGCCTCTCCTCGTGACAGGGTCCGTCTGGTGTCAGCCTCGCTAGTGACGGTTTCGGTCTGGTGTCAGCCTCTCCTCGTGACGGTGTCAGTCTGGTGTCAGCCTCTCCTTGTGACGGTGTCAGTCTGGTGTCAGCCTCTCCTCGTGACGGTGTCAGTCTGGTGTCAGCCTCGCTAGTGACGGTTTCAGTCTGGTGTCAGCCTCTCCTCGTGACGGTGTCCGTCTGGTGTCAGCCTCTCCTCGTGACGGTGTCAGTCTGGTGTCAGCCTCGCTAGTGACGGGGTCGGTCTGGTGTCAGCCTCTCCTCGTGACGGGGTCGGTCTGGTGTCAGCCTCTCCTCGTGACGGTGTCGGTCTGGTGTCAGCCTCTCCTCGTGACGGGGTCCGTCTGGTGTCAGCCTCTCCTCGTGACGGGGTCGGTCTGGTGTCTGCCTCTCCTCGTGACGGGGTCGGTCTGGTGTCAGCCTCGCTAGTGACGGTTTCAGTCTGGTGTCAGCCTCTCCTCGTGATGGTGTCAGTCTGGTGTCAGCCTCGCTAGTGACGGTGTCAGTCTGGTGTCAGCCTCGCTAGTGACGGTTTCAGTCTGGTGTCAGCCTCTCCTCGTGACGGTGTCAGTCTGGTGTCAGCCTCGCTAGTGACGGGGTCGGTCTGGTGTCAGCCTCTCCTCGTGACGGGGTCGGTCTGGTGTCAGCCTCTCCTCGTGACGGTGTCAGTCTGGTGTCAGCCTCGCTAGTGACGGTTTCAGTCTGGTGTCAGCCTCTCCTCGTGATGGTGTCCGTCTGGTGTCAGCCTCGCTAGTGACGGGGTCGGTCTGGTGTCAGCCTCGCTAGTGACGGGGTCGGTCTGGTGTCAGCCTCGCCTCGTGACGGTGTCGGTCTGGTGTCATCCTCGCTAGTGACGGTGTCGGTCTGGTGTCATCCTCGCCTCGTGACGGGGTCAGTCTGGTGTCAGCCTCGCTAGTGACGGAGTCGGTCTGGTGTCAGCCTCTCCTCGTGACGGTGTCGGTCTGGTGTCAGCCTCTCCTCGTGACGGTGTCGGTCTGGTTTCAGCCTCTCCTCGTGACTGGGTCCGTCTGGTGTCAGCCTCGCTAGTGACGGTTTCGGTCTGGTGTCAGCCTCTCCTCGTGTCGGTGTCAGTCTGGTGTCAGCCTCGCTAGTGACGGTGTCAGTCTGGTGTCAGCCTCGCTAGTGACGGTGTCAGTCTGGTGTCAGCCTCTCCTCGTGACGGTGTCAGTCTGGTGTCAGCCTCTCCTCATGACGGTGTCAGTCTGGTGTCAGCCTCGCTAGTGACGGTTTCAGTCTGGTGTCAGCCTCTCCTCGTGACGGTGTCCGTCTGGTGTCAGCCTCGCTAGTGACGGGGTCGGTCTGGTGTCAGCCTCGCCTCGTGACGGTGTCGGTCTGGTGTCAGCCTCGCCTCGTGACGGTGTCGGTCTGGTGTCATCCTCGCTAGTGACGGTGTCGGTCTGGTGTCATCCTCGCCTCGTGACGGTGTCGGTCTGGTGTCAGCCTCTCCTCGTGACGGTGTCGGTCTGGTGTCAGCCTCTCCTCGTGACAGGGTCCGTCTGGTGTCAGCCTCGCTAGTGACGGTTTCGGTCTGGTGTCAGCCTCTCCTCGTGACGGTGTCAGTCTGGTGTCAGCCTCGCTAGTGACGGTGTCAGTCTGGTGTCAGCCTCGCTAGTGACGGTGTCAGTCTGGTGTCAGCCTCGCTAGTGACGGTGTCAGTCTGGTGTCAGCCTCTCCTCGTGACGGTGTCAGTCTGGTGTCAGCCTCTCCTCGTGACGGTGTCAGTCTGGTGTCAGCCTCGCTAGTGACGGTTTCAGTCTGGTGTCAGCCTCTCCTCGTGACGGTGTCCGTCTGGTGTCAGCCTCTCCTCGTGACGGTGTCAGTCTGGTGTCAGCCTCGCTAGTGACGGGGTCGGTCTGCTGTCAGCCTCTCCTCGTGACGGGGTCGGTCTGGTGTCAGCCTCTCCTTGTGACGGTGTCGGTCTGGTGTCAGCCTCTCCTCGTGACGGGATCCGTCTGGTGTCAGCCTCTCCTCGTGACGGTGTCAGTCTGGTGTCAGCCTCGCTAGTGACGGTGTCCGTCTGGTGTCAGCCTCTCCTCGTGACGGTGTCAGTCTGGTGTCAGCCTCGCTAGTGACGGTGTCGGTCTGGTGTCATCCTCGCCTCGTGACGGGGTCGGTCTGGTGTCAGCCTCGCTAGTGACGGAGTCGGTCTGGTGTCAGCCTCTCCTCGTGACGGTGTCGGTCTGGTGTCAGCCTCTCCTCGTGACGGTGTCGGTCTGGTGTCAGCCTCTCCTCGTGACGGTGTCAGTCTGGTGTCAGCCTCTCCTCGTGACGGTGTCAGTCTGGTGTCAGCCTCGCTAGTGACGGTTTCAGTCTGGTGTCAGCCTCTCCTCGTGACATTGTCCGTCTGGTGTCAGCCTCTCCTCGTGACGGTGTCAGTCTGGTGTCAGCCTCGCTAGTGACGGGGTCGGTCTGGTGTCAGCCTTTCCTCGTGACGGGGTCGGTCTGGTGTCAGCCTCTCCTCGTGACGGTGTCGGTCTGGTGTCAGCCTCTCCTCGTGACGGGGTCCGTCTGGTGTCAGCCTCTCCTCGTGACGGGGTCGGTCTGGTGTCAGCCTCTCCTCGTTAAGGGGGTCGGTCTGGTGTCAGCCTCGCTAGTGACGGTTTCAGTCTGGTGTCAGCCTCTCCTCGTGACGGTGTCAGTCTGGTGTCAGCCTCGCTAGTGACGGTTTCAGTCTGGTGTCAGCCTCTCCTCGTGACGGTGTCAGTCTGGTGTCAGCCTCGCTAGTGACGGTTTCAGTCTGGTGTCAGCCTCTCCTCGTGACGGTGTCAGTCTGGTGTCAGCCTCTCCTCGTGACGGTGTCAGTCTGGTGTCAGCCTCGCTAGTGACGGTTTCAGTCTGGTGTCAGCCTCTCCTCGTGACGGTGTCCGTCTGGTGTCAGCCTCGCTAGTGACGGGGTCGGTCTGGTGTCAGCCTCGCTAGTGACGGTGTCAGTCTGGTGTCAGCCTCGCTAGTGACGGTTTCAGTCTGGTGTCAGCCTCTCCTCGTGACGGTGTCAGTCTGGTGTCAGCCTCGCTAGTGACGGGGTCGGTCTGGTGTCAGCCTCTCCTCGTGATGGGGTCGGTCTGGTGTCAGCCTCTCCTCGTGACGGTGTCAGTCTGGTGTCAGCCTCGCTAGTGACGGTTTCAGTCTGGTGTCAGCCTCTCCTCGTGACGGTGTCCATCTGGTGTCAGCCTCGCTAGTGACGGGGTCGGTCTGGTGTCAGCCTCGCTAGTGACGGGGTCGGTCTGGTGTCAGCCTCGCTAGTGACGGGGTCGGTCTGGTGTCAGCCTCGCCTCGTGACGGTGTCGGTCTGGTGTCAGCCTCGCCTCGTGACGTTGTCGGTCTGGTGTCATCCTCGCTAGTGACGGTGTCGGTCTGGTGTCATCCTCGCCTCGTGACGGGGTCGGTCTGGTGTCAGCCTCGCTAGTGACGGAGTCGGTCTGGTGTCAGCCTCTCCTCGTGACGGTGTCGGTCTGGTGTCAGCCTCTCCTCGTGACGGTGTCGGTCTGGTGTCAGCCTCTCCTTGTGACGGTGTCAGTCTGGTGTCAGCCTCTCCTCGTGACGGTGTCAGTCTGGTGTCAGCCTCTCTAGTGACGGTTTCAGTCTGGTGTCAGCCTCTCCTCGTGACATTGTCCGTCTGGTGTCAGCCTCTCCTCGTGACGGTGTCAGTCTGGTGTCAGCCTCGCTAGTGACGGGGTCGGTCTGGTGTCAGCCTTTCCTCGTGACGGGGTCGGTCTGGTGTCAGCCTCTCCTCGTGACGGTGTCGGTCTGGTGTCAGCCTCTCCTCGTGACGGGGTCCGTCTGGTGTCAGCCTCTCCTCGTGACGGGGTCGGTCTGGTGTCAGCCTCTCCTCGTGACGGGGTCGGTCTGGTGTCAGCCTCGCTAGTGACGGTTTCAGTCTGGTGTCAGCCTCTCCTCGTGACGGTGTCAGTCTGGTGTCAGCCTCGCTAGTGACGGTTTCAGTCTGGTGTCAGCCTCTCCTCGTGACGGTGTCAGTCTGGTGTCAGCCTCGCTAGTGACGGTTTCAGTCTGGTGTCAGCCTCTCCTCGTGACGGTGTCAGTCTGGTGTCAGCCTCTCCTCGTGACGGTGTCAGTCTGGTGTCAGCCTCGCTAGTGACGGTTTCAGTCTGGTGTCAGCCTCTCCTCGTGACGGTGTCCGTCTGGTGTCAGCCTCGCTAGTGACGGGGTCGGTCTGGTGTCAGCCTCGCTAGTGACGGGGTCGGTCTGGTGTCAGCCTTGCCTCGTGACGGTGTCGGTCTGGTGTCAGCCTCGCCTCGTGACGGTGTCGGTCTGGTGTCATCCTCGCTAGTGACGGTGTCGGTCTGGTGTCATCCTCGCCTCGTGACGGGGTCGGTCTGGTGTCAGCCTCTCCTAGTGACGGTGTCGGTCTGGTGTCAGCCTCTCCTCGTGACGGTGTCGGTCTGGTGTCAGCCTCTCCTCGTGACAGGGTCCGTCTGGTGTCAGCCTCGCTAGTGACGGTTTCGGTCTGGTGTCAGCCTCTCCTCGTGACGGTGTCAGTCTGGTGTCAGCCTCGCTAGTGACGGTGTCAGTCTGGTGTCAGCCTCGCTAGTGACTGTGTCAGTCTGGTGTCAGCCTCTCCTCGTGACGGTGTCAGTCTGGTGTCAGCCTCTCCTCGTGACGGTGTCAGTCTGGTGTCAGCCTCGCTAGTGACGGTTTCAGTCTGGTGTCAGCTTCTCCTCGTGACGGTGTCCGTCTGGTGTCAGCCTCTCCTCGTGACGGTGTCAGTCTGGTGTCAGCCTCGCTAGTGACGGGGTCGGTCTGGTGTCAGCCTCTCCTCGTGACGGGGTCCGTCTGGTGTCAGCCTCTCCTCGTGACGGGGTCGGTATGGTGTCAGCCTCTCCTCGTGACGGGGTCGGTCTGGTGTCAGCCTCTCCTCGTGACGGTGTCGGTCTGGTGTCAGCCTCTCCTCGTGACGGGGTCCGTCTGGTGTCAGCCTCTCCTCGTGACGGGGTCCGTCTGGTGTCAGCCTCTCCTCGTGACGGGGTCGGTCTGGTGTCAGCCTCTCCTCGTGACGGTGTCGGTCTGGTGTCAGCCTCTCCTCGTGACGGGGTCCGTCTGGTGTCAGCCTCTCCTCGTGACGGGGTCCGTCTGGTGTCAGCCTCTCCTCGTGACGGGGTCGGTCTGGTGTCAGCCTCGCTAGTGACGGTTTCAGTCTGGTGTCAGCCTCTCCTCGTGACGGTGTCAGTCTGGTGTCAGCCTCTCCTCGTGACGGTGTCAGTCTGGTGTCAGCCTCGCTAGTGACGGGGTCGGTCTGGTGTCAGCCTCTCCTCGTGACGGGGTCGGTATGGTGTCAGCCTCTCCTCGTGACGGGGTCGGTCTGGTGTCAGCCTCTCCTCGTGACGGTGTCGGTCTGGTGTCAGCCTCTCCTCGTGACGGGGTCCGTCTGGTGTCAGCCTCTCCTCGTGACGGGGTCCGTCTGGTGTCAGCCTCTCCTCGTGACGGTGTCAGTCTGGTGTCAGCCTCTCCTCGTGATGGTGTCGGTCTGGTGTCAGCCTCTCCTCGTGACGGGGTCCGTCTGGTGTCAGCCTCTCCTCGTGACGGGGTCGGTCTGGTGTCAGCCTCTCCTCGTGACGGGGTCGGTCTGGTGTCAGCCTCGCTAGTGACGGTTTCAGTCTGGTGTCAGCCTCTCCTCGTGACGGTGTCAGTCTGGTGTCAGCCTCGCTAGTGACGGTGTCAGTCTGGTGTCACCCTCGCTAGTGACGGTTTCAGTCTGGTGTCAGCCTCTCCTCGTGACGGTGTCAGTCTGGTGTCAGCCTCGCTAGTGACGGTTTCAGTCTGGTGTCAGCCTCTCCTCGTGACGGTGTCAGTCTGGTGTCAGCCTCTCCTCGTGACAGTGTCAGTCTGGTGTCAGCCTCGCTAGTGACGGTTTCAGTCTGGTGTCAGCCTCTCCTCGTGACGGTGTCAGTCTGGTGTCAGCCTCTCCTCGTGACGGTGTCAGTCTGGTGTCAGCCTCGCTAGTGACGGTTTCAGTCTGGTGTCAGCCTCTCCTCGTGACGGTGTCCGTCTGGTGTCAGCCTCGCTAGTGACGGTGTCGGTCTGGTGTCATCCTCGCCTCGTGACGGGGTCGGTCTGGTGTCAGCCTCGCTAGTGACGGAGTCGGTCTGGTGTCAGCCTCTCCTCGTGACGGTGTCGGTCTGGTGTCAGCCTCTCCTCGTGACGGTGTCGGTCTGGTGTCAGCCTCTCCTCGTGACAGGGTCCGTCTGGTGTCAGCCTCGCTAGTGACGGTTTCGGTCTGGTGTCAGCCTCTCCTCGTGACGGTGTCGGTCTGGTGTCAGCCTCTCCTCGTGACGGGGTCCGTCTGGTGTCAGCCTCTCCTCGTGACGGGGTCGGTCTGGTGTCAGCCTCTCCTCGTGACGGGGTCGGTCTGGTGTCAGCCTCGCTAGTGACGGTTTCAGTCTGGTGTCAGCCTCTCCTCGTGACGGTGTCAGTCTGGTGTCAGCCTCGCTAGTGACGGTGTCAGTCTGGTGTCAGCCTCGCTAGTGACGGTTTCAGTCTGGTGTCAGCCTCGCTAGTGACGGGGTCGGTCTGGTGTCAGCCTCTCCTCGTGACGGGGTCGGTCTGGTGTCAGCCTCTCCTCGTGACGGTGTCAGTCTGGTGTCAGCCTCGCTAGTGACGGTTTCAGTCTGGTGTCAGCCTCTCCTCGTGACGGTGTCAGTCTGGTGTCAGCCTCTCCTCGTGACGGTGTCAGTCTGGTGTCAGCCTCGCTAGTGACGGTTTCAGTCTGGTGTCAGCCTCTCCTCGTGACGGTGTCCGTCTGGTGTCAGCCTCTCCTCGTGACAGTGTCAGTCTGGTGTCAGCCTCGCTAGTGACGGTGTCGGTCTGGTGTCATCCTCGCCTCGTGACGGGGTCGGTCTGGTGTCAGCCTCGCTAGTGACGGTTTCAGTCTGGTGTCAGCCTCTCCTCGTGACGGTGTCCGTCTGGTGTCAGCCTCGCTAGTGACGGGGTCGGTCTGGTGTCAGCCTCGCCTCGTGACGGTGTCGGTCTGGTGTCAGCCTCGCCTCGTGACGGTGTCAGTCTGGTGTCAGCCTCTCCTCGTGACGGTGTCAGTCTGGTGTCAGCCTCGCTAGTGACGGTTTCAGTCTGGTGTCAGCATCTCCTCGTGACGGTGTCAGTCTGGTGTCAGCCTCTCCTCGTGACGGTGTCAGTCTGGTGTCAGCCTCGCTAGTGACGGTTTCAGTCTGGTGTCAGCCTCTCCTCGTGACGGTGTCCGTCTGGTGTCAGCCTCGCTAGTGACGGGGTCGGTCTGGTGTCAGCCTCGCTAGTGACGGGGTCGGTCTGGTGTCAGCCTCGCCTCGTGACGGTGTCGGTCTGGTGTCAGCCTCGCCTCGTGACGGTGTCGGTCTGGTGTCATTCTCGCTAGTGACGGTGTCGGTCTGGTGTCATCCTCGCCTCGTGATGGGGTCGGTCTGGTGTCAGCCTCGCTAGTGACGGAGTCGGTCTGGTGTCAGCCTCTCCTCGTGACGGTGTCGGTCTGGTGTCAGCCTCTCCTCGTGACGGTGTCAGTCTGGTGTCAGCCTCTCCTCGTGACAGGGTCCGTCTGGTGTCAGCCTCGCTAGTGACGGAGTCGGTCTGGTGTCAGCCTCTCCTCGTGACGGTGTCAGTCTGGTGTCAGCCTCGCTAGTGACGGTGTCAGTCTGGTGTCAGCCTCTCCTCGTGACGGTGTCAGTCTGGTGTCAGCCTCTCCTCGTGACGGTGTCAGTCTGGTGTCAGCCTCGCTAGTGACGGTTTCAGTCTGGTGTCAGCCTCTCCTCGTGACGGTGTCAGTCTGGTGTCAGCCTCGCTAGTGACGGTTTCAGTCTGGTGTCAGCCTCTCCTCGTGACGGTGTCCGTCTGGTGTCAGCCTCGCTAGTGACGGTGTCGGTCTGGTGTCATCCTCGCCTCGTGACGGGGTCGGTCTGGTGTCAGCCTCGCTAGTGACGGTTTCAGTCTGGTGTCAGCCTCTCCTCGTGACGGTGTCCGTCTGGTGTCAGCCTCGCTAGTGACGGGGTCGGTCTGGTGTCAGCCTCGCCTCGTGACGGTGTCGGTCTGGTGTCAGCCTCGCCTCGTGACGGTGTCAGTCTGGTGTCAGCCTCTCCTCGTGACGGTGTCAGTCTGGTGTCAGCCTCGCTAGTGACGGTTTCAGTCTGGTGTCAGCATCTCCTCGTGACGGTGTCAGTCTGGTGTCAGCCTCTCCTCGTGACGGTGTCAGTCTGGTGTCAGCCTCGCTAGTGACGGTTTCAGTCTGGTGTCAGCCTCTCCTCGTGACGGTGTCCGTCTGGTGTCAGCCTCGCTAGTGACGGGGTCGGTCTGGTGTCAGCCTCGCTAGTGACGGGGTCGGTCTGGTGTCAGCCTCGCCTCGTGACGGTGTCGGTCTGGTGTCAGCCTCGCCTCGTGACGGTGTCGGTCTGGTGTCATTCTCGCTAGTGACGGTGTCGGTCTGGTGTCATCCTCGCCTCGTGATGGGGTCGGTCTGGTGTCAGCCTCGCTAGTGACGGAGTCGGTCTGGTGTCAGCCTCTCCTCGTGACGGTGTCGGTCTGGTGTCAGCCTCTCCTCGTGACGGTGTCAGTCTGGTGTCAGCCTCTCCTCGTGACAGGGTCCGTCTGGTGTCAGCCTCGCTAGTGACGGTTTCGGTCTGGTGTCAGCCTCTCCTCGTGACGGTGTCAGTCTGGTGTCAGCCTCGCTAGTGACGGTGTCAGTCTGGTGTCAGCCTCTCCTCGTGACGGTGTCAGTCTGGTGTCAGCCTCTCCTCGTGACGGTGTCAGTCTGGTGTCAGCCTCTCCTCGTGACGCTGTCAGTCTGGTGTCAGCCTCGCTAGTGACGGTTTCAGTCTGGTGTCAGCCTCTCCTCGTGACGGTGTTCGTCTGGTGTCAGCCTCTCCTCGTGACGGTGTCAGTCTGGTGTCAGCCTCGCTAGTGACGGGGTCGGTCTGGTGTCAGCCTCTCCTCGTGACGGGGTCGGTTTGGTGTCAGCCTCTCCTCGTGACGGTGTCGGTCTGGTGTCAGCCTCTCCTCGTGACGGGGTCCATCTGGTGTCAGCCTCTCCTCGTGACGGGGTCGGTCTGGTGTCAGCCTCTCCTCGTGACGGTGTCAGTCTGGTGTCAGCCTCTCCTCGTGACGGTGTCAGTCTGGTGTCAGCCTCGCTAGTGACGGTTTCAGTCTGGTGTCAGCCTCTCCTCGTGACGGTGTCCGTCTGGTGTCAGCCTCTCCTCGTGACGGTGTCAGTCTGGTGTCAGCCTCGCTAGTGACGGGGTCGGTCTGGTGTCAGCCTTTCCTCGTGACGGGGTCGGTCTGGTGTCAGCCTCTCCTCGTGACGGTGTCGGTCTGGTGTCAGCCTCTCCTCGTGACGGGGTCCGTCTGGTGTCAGCCTCTCCTCGTGACGGGGTCGGTCTGGTGTCAGCCTCTCCTCGTGACGGGGTCGGTCTGGTGTCAGCCTCGCTAGTGACGGTGTCAGTATGGTGTCAGCCTCTCCTCGTGACGGTGTCAGTCTGGTGTCAGCCTCGCTAGTGACGGTATCAGTCTGGTGTCAGCCTCGCCTCGTGTCGGTGTCGGTCTGGTGTCAGCCTCTCCTCGTGACGGGGTCGGTCTGGTGTCAGCCTCTCCTCGTGACGGTGTCGGTCTGGTGTCAGCCTCTCCTCGTGACGGGGTCCGTCTGGTGTCAGCCTCTCTTCGTGACGGGGTCGGTCTTGTGTCAGCCTCTCCTCGTGACGGGGTCCGTCTGGTGTCAGCCTCGCCTCGTGACGGTGTCGGTCTGGTGTCAGCCTCGCTAGTGACGGTGTCGGTCTGGTGTCAGCCTCTCCTCGTGACGGTGTCGGTCTGGTGTCAGCCTCTCCTCGTGACGGGGTCGGTCTGGTGTCAGCCTCGCCTCGTGACGGTGTCGGTCTGGTGTCAGCCTCGCTAGTGACGGTGTCGGTCTGGTGTCAGCCTCTCCTCGTGACGGGGTCGGTCTGGTGTCAGCCTCTCCTCGTGACGGGGGTCGGTCTGGTGTCATCCTCGCTAGTGACGGTGTCGGTCTGGTGTCATCCTCGCCTCGTGACGGTGTCGGTCTGGTGTCATCCTCGCTAGTGACGGTGTCGGTCTGGTGTCATCCTCGCCTTGTGACGGTGTCGGTCTGGTGTCATCCTCGCTAGTGACGGTGTCGGTCTGGTGTCATCCTCGCCTCGTGACGGTGTCGGTCTGGTGTCAGCCTCGCTAGTGACGGTGTCAGTCTGGTGTTAGCCTCGCTAGTGACGGTGTCAGTCTGGTGTTAGCCTCGCTAGTGACGGTTTCAGTCTGGTGTCAGCCTCGCCTCGTGACGGTGTCGGTCTGGTGTCAGCCTCGCCTCGTGACGGTGTCGGTCTGGTGTCAGCCTCGCCTCGTGACGGTGTCGGTCTGGTGTCATCCTCGCCTCGTGACGGGGTCGGTCTGGTGTCAGCCACGCTAGTGACGGGGTCGGTCTGGTGTCAGCCTCTCCTCGTGACGGTGTCGGTCTGGTGTCAGCCTCTCCTCGTGACGGTGTCGGTCTGGTGTCAGCCTCTCCTCGTGACGGGGTCGGTCTGGTGTCAGCCTCTCCTCGTGACGGGGTCGGTCTGGTGTCAGCCTCGCTAGTGACGGTTTCAGTCTGGTGTCAGCCTCTCCTCGTGACGGGGTCGGTCTAGTGTCTGCCTCGCTAGTGACGGTTTCAGTCTGGTGTCAGCCTCTCCTCGTGACGGTGTCAGACTGGTGTCTGCCTCGCTAGTGACGGGGTCGGTCTGGTGTCAGCCTCTCCTCGTGACGGTGTCGGTCTGGTGTCAGCCTCTCCTCGTGACGGGGTCGGTCTGGTGTCAGCCTCTCCTCGTGACGGGGGTCGGTCTGGTGTCAGCCTCGCTAGTGACGGTTTCGGTCTGGTGTCAGCCTCTCCTCGTGACGGTGTCGGTCTGGTGTCAGCCTCGCTAGTGACGGTGTCAGTCTGGTGTCAGCCTCGCTAGTGACGGTTTCAGTCTGGTGTCAGCCTCTCCTCGTGACGGTGTCAGTCTGGTGTCAGCCTCTCCTCGTGACGGGGGTCGGTCTGGTGTCAGCCTCGCTAGTGACGGTGTCAGTCTGGTGTCAGCCTCTCCTCGTGACGGTGTCAGTCTGGTGTCAGCCTCGCTAGTGACGGTTTCAGTCTGGTGTCAGCATCTCCTCGTGACGGTGTCAGTCTGGTGTCAGCCTCTCCTCGTGACGGTGTCAGTCTGGTGTCAGCCTCGCTAGTGACGGTTTCAGTCTGGTGTCAGCCTCTCCTCGTGACGGTGTCCGTCTGGTGTCAGCCTCGCTAGTGACGGGGTCGGTCTGGTGTCAGCCTCGCTAGTGACGGGGTCGGTCTGGTGTCAGCCTCGCCTCGTGACGGTGTCGGTCTGGTGTCAGCCTCGCCTCGTGACGGTGTCGGTCTGGTGTCATTCTCGCTAGTGACGGTGTCGGTCTGGTGTCATCCTCGCCTCGTGATGGGGTCGGTCTGGTGTCAGCCTCGCTAGTGACGGAGTCGGTCTGGTGTCAGCCTCTCCTCGTGACGGTGTCGGTCTGGTGTCAGCCTCTCCTCGTGACGGTGTCAGTCTGGTGTCAGCCTCTCCTCGTGACAGGGTCCGTCTGGTGTCAGCCTCGCTAGTGACGGAGTCGGTCTGGTGTCAGCCTCTCCTCGTGACGGTGTCAGTCTGGTGTCAGCCTCGCTAGTGACGGTGTCAGTCTGGTGTCAGCCTCTCCTCGTGACGGTGTCAGTCTGGTGTCAGCCTCTCCTCGTGACGGTGTCAGTCTGGTGTCAGCCTCGCTAGTGACGGTTTCAGTCTGGTGTCAGCCTCTCCTCGTGACGGTGTCAGTCTGGTGTCAGCCTCGCTAGTGACGGTTTCAGTCTGGTGTCAGCCTCTCCTCGTGACGGTGTCCGTCTGGTGTCAGCCTCGCTAGTGACGGTGTCGGTCTGGTGTCATCCTCGCCTCGTGACGGGGTCGGTCTGGTGTCAGCCTCGCTAGTGACGGTTTCAGTCTGGTGTCAGCCTCTCCTCGTGACGGTGTCCGTCTGGTGTCAGCCTCGCTAGTGACGGGGTCGGTCTGGTGTCAGCCTCGCCTCGTGACGGTGTCGGTCTGGTGTCAGCCTCGCCTCGTGACGGTGTCAGTCTGGTGTCAGCCTCTCCTCGTGACGGTGTCAGTCTGGTGTCAGCCTCGCTAGTGACGGTTTCAGTCTGGTGTCAGCATCTCCTCGTGACGGTGTCAGTCTGGTGTCAGCCTCTCCTCGTGACGGTGTCAGTCTGGTGTCAGCCTCGCTAGTGACGGTTTCAGTCTGGTGTCAGCCTCTCCTCGTGACGGTGTCCGTCTGGTGTCAGCCTCGCTAGTGACGGGGTCGGTCTGGTGTCAGCCTCGCTAGTGACGGGGTCGGTCTGGTGTCAGCCTCGCCTCGTGACGGTGTCGGTCTGGTGTCAGCCTCGCCTCGTGACGGTGTCGGTCTGGTGTCATTCTCGCTAGTGACGGTGTCGGTCTGGTGTCATCCTCGCCTCGTGATGGGGTCGGTCTGGTGTCAGCCTCGCTAGTGACGGAGTCGGTCTGGTGTCAGCCTCTCCTCGTGACGGTGTCGGTCTGGTGTCAGCCTCTCCTCGTGACGGTGTCAGTCTGGTGTCAGCCTCTCCTCGTGACAGGGTCCGTCTGGTGTCAGCCTCGCTAGTGACGGTTTCGGTCTGGTGTCAGCCTCTCCTCGTGACGGTGTCAGTCTGGTGTCAGCCTCGCTAGTGACGGTGTCAGTCTGGTGTCAGCCTCTCCTCGTGACGGTGTCAGTCTGGTGTCAGCCTCTCCTCGTGACGGTGTCAGTCTGGTGTCAGCCTCTCCTCGTGACGCTGTCAGTCTGGTGTCAGCCTCGCTAGTGATGGTTTCAGTCTGGTGTCAGCCTCTCCTCGTGACGGTGTTCGTCTGGTGTCAGCCTCTCCTCGTGACGGTGTCAGTCTGGTGTCAGCCTCGCTAGTGACGGGGTCGGTCTGGTGTCAGCCTCTCCTCGTGACGGGGTCGGTTTGGTGTCAGCCTCTCCTCGTGACGGTGTCGGTCTGGTGTCAGCCTCTCCTCGTGACGGGGTCCATCTGGTGTCAGCCTCTCCTCGTGACGGGGTCGGTCTGGTGTCAGCCTCTCCTCGTGACGGTGTCAGTCTGGTGTCAGCCTCTCCTCGTGACGGTGTCAGTCTGGTGTCAGCCTCGCTAGTGACGGTTTCAGTCTGGTGTCAGCCTCTCCTCGTGACGGTGTCCGTCTGGTGTCAGCCTCTCCTCGTGACGGTGTCAGTCTGGTGTCAGCCTCGCTAGTGACGGGGTCGGTCTGGTGTCAGCCTTTCCTCGTGACGGGGTCGGTCTGGTGTCAGCCTCTCCTCGTGACGGTGTCGGTCTGGTGTCAGCCTCTCCTCGTGACGGGGTCCGTCTGGTGTCAGCCTCTCCTCGTGACGGGGTCGGTCTGGTGTCAGCCTCTCCTCGTGACGGGGTCGGTCTGGTGTCAGCCTCGCTAGTGACGGTGTCAGTATGGTGTCAGCCTCTCCTCGTGACGGTGTCAGTCTGGTGTCAGCCTCGCTAGTGACGGTATCAGTCTGGTGTCAGCCTCGCCTCGTGTCGGTGTCGGTCTGGTGTCAGCCTCTCCTCGTGACGGGGTCGGTCTGGTGTCAGCCTCTCCTCGTGACGGTGTCGGTCTGGTGTCAGCCTCTCCTCGTGACGGGGTCCGTCTGGTGTCAGCCTCTCTTCGTGACGGGGTCGGTCTTGTGTCAGCCTCTCCTCGTGACGGGGTCCGTCTGGTGTCAGCCTCGCCTCGTGACGGTGTCGGTCTGGTGTCAGCCTCGCTAGTGACGGTGTCGGTCTGGTGTCAGCCTCTCCTCGTGACGGTGTCGGTCTGGTGTCAGCCTCTCCTCGTGACGGGGTCGGTCTGGTGTCAGCCTCGCCTCGTGACGGTGTCGGTCTGGTGTCAGCCTCGCTAGTGACGGTGTCGGTCTGGTGTCAGCCTCTCCTCGTGACGGGGTCGGTCTGGTGTCAGCCTCTCCTCGTGACGGGGGTCGGTCTGGTGTCATCCTCGCTAGTGACGGTGTCGGTCTGGTGTCATCCTCGCCTCGTGACGGTGTCGGTCTGGTGTCATCCTCGCTAGTGACGGTGTCGGTCTGGTGTCATCCTCGCCTTGTGACGGTGTCGGTCTGGTGTCATCCTCGCTAGTGACGGTGTCGGTCTGGTGTCATCCTCGCCTCGTGACGGTGTCGGTCTGGTGTCAGCCTCGCTAGTGACGGTGTCAGTCTGGTGTTAGCCTCGCTAGTGACGGTGTCAGTCTGGTGTTAGCCTCGCTAGTGACGGTTTCAGTCTGGTGTCAGCCTCGCCTCGTGACGGTGTCGGTCTGGTGTCAGCCTCGCCTCGTGACGGTGTCGGTCTGGTGTCAGCCTCGCCTCGTGACGGTGTCGGTCTGGTGTCATCCTCGCCTCGTGACGGGGTCGGTCTGGTGTCAGCCACGCTAGTGACGGGGTCGGTCTGGTGTCAGCCTCTCCTCGTGACGGTGTCGGTCTGGTGTCAGCCTCTCCTCGTGACGGTGTCGGTCTGGTGTCAGCCTCTCCTCGTGACGGGGTCGGTCTGGTGTCAGCCTCTCCTCGTGACGGGGTCGGTCTGGTGTCAGCCTCGCTAGTGACGGTTTCAGTCTGGTGTCAGCCTCTCCTCGTGACGGGGTCGGTCTAGTGTCTGCCTCGCTAGTGACGGTTTCAGTCTGGTGTCAGCCTCTCCTCGTGACGGTGTCAGACTGGTGTCTGCCTCGCTAGTGACGGGGTCGGTCTGGTGTCAGCCTCTCCTCGTGACGGTGTCGGTCTGGTGTCAGCCTCTCCTCGTGACGGGGTCGGTCTGGTGTCAGCCTCTCCTCGTGACGGGGGTCGGTCTGGTGTCAGCCTCGCTAGTGACGGTTTCGGTCTGGTGTCAGCCTCTCCTCGTGACGGTGTCGGTCTGGTGTCAGCCTCGCTAGTGACGGTGTCAGTCTGGTGTCAGCCTCGCTAGTGACGGTTTCAGTCTGGTGTCAGCCTCTCCTCGTGACGGTGTCAGTCTGGTGTCAGCCTCTCCTCGTGACGGGGGTCGGTCTGGTGTCAGCCTCGCTAGTGACGGGGTCGGTCTGGTGTCAGCCTCTCCTCGTGACGGGGTCGGTCTGGTGTCAGCCTCTCCTCGTGACGGGGGTCGGTCTGGTGTCAGCCTCGCTAGTGACGGGGTCGGTCTGGTGTCAGCCTCTCCTCGTGACGGGGTCGGTCTGGTGTCAGCCTCTCCTCGTGACGGTGTCGGTCTGGTGTCAGCCTCTCCTCGTGACGGTGTCAGTCTGGTGTCAGCCTCGCTAGTGACGGTTTCAGTCTGGTGTCAGCCTCTCCTCGTGACGGTGTCGGTCTGGTGTCAGCCTCGCTAGTGACGGGGTCGGTCTGGTGTCATCCTCTCCTCGTGACGGGGTCGGTCTGGTGTCAGCCTCTCCTCGTGACGGGGTCGGTCTGGTGTCAGCCTCTCCTCGTGACGGGGTCGGTCTGGTGTCAGCCTCGCTAGTGACGGTTTCAGTCTGGTGTCAGCCTCGCCTCGTGACGGTGTCGGTCTGGTGTTATGCTCGCTAGTGTCGGTGTCGGTCTGTTGTCATCCTCGCCTCGTGACGGGGTCGGTCTGGTGTCATCCTCGCTAGTGACGGTGTCGGTCTGGTGTCATCCTCGCCTCGTGACGGGGTCGGTCTGGTGTCAGCCTCGCTAGTGACGGGGTCGGTCTGGTGTCAGCCTCTCCTCGTGACGGTGTTGGTCTGGTGTCAGCCTCGCTAGTGACGGTGTCAGTCTGGTGTTAGCCTCGCTAGTGACGGTGTCAGTCTGGTGTTAGCCTCGCTAGTGACGGTTTCAGTCTGGTGTCAGCCTCGCCTCGTGACGGTGTCGGTCTGGTGTCAGCCTCGCCTCGTGACGGTGTCGGTCTGGTGTCAGCCTCGCCTCGTGACGGTGTCGGTCTGGTGTCATCCTCGCCTCGTGACGGGGTCGGTCTGGTGTCAGCCACGCTAGTGACGGGGTCGGTCTGGTGTCAGCCTCTCCTCGTGACGGTGTCGGTCTGGTGTCAGCCTCTCCTCGTGACGGTGTCGGTCTGGTGTCAGCCTCTCCTCGTGACGGGGTCGGTCTGGTGTCAGCCTCGCTAGTGACGGTTTCAGTCTGGTGTCAGCCTCTCCTCGTGACGGGGTCGGTCTGGTGTCTGCCTCGCTAGTGACGGTTTCAGTCTGGTGTCAGCCTCTCCTCGTGACGGTGTCAGACTGGTGTCTGCCTCGCTAGTGACGGGGTCGGTCTGGTGTCAGCCTCTCCTCGTGACGGTGTCGGTCTGGTGTCAGCCTCTCCTTGTGACGGGGTCGGTCTGGTGTCAGCCTCTCCTCGTGACGGGGTCGGTCTGGTGTCAGCCTCGCTAGTGACGGTTTCGGTCTGGTGTCAGCCTCTCCTCGTGACGGTGTCGGTCTGGTGTCAGCCTCGCTAGTGACGGTGTCAGTCTGGTGTCAGCCTCGCTAGTGACGGTTTCAGTCTGGTGTCAGCCTCTCCTCGTGACGGTGTCAGTCTGGTGTCAGCCTCTCCTCCTGACGGTGTCAGTCTGGTGTCAGCCTCGCTAGTGACGGTTTCAGTCTGGTGTCAGCCTCTCCTCGTGACGGTGTCGGTCTGGTGTCAGCCTCTCCTCGTGACGGTGTCGGTCTGGTGTCATCCTCGCCTCGTGACGGGGTCGGTCTGGTGTCAGCCACGCTAGTGACGGGGTCGGTCTGGTGTCAGCCTCTCCTCGTGACGGTGTCGGTCTGGTGTCAGCCTCTCCTCGTGACAGGGGTCGGTCTGGTGTCAGCCTCGCTAGTGACGGGGTCGGTCTGGTGTCAGCCTCTCCTCGTGACGGGGTCGGTCTGGTGTCAGCCTCTCCTCGTGACGGGGGTCGGTCTGGTGTCAGCCTCGCTAGTGACGGGGTCGGTCTGGTGTCAGCCTCTCCTCGTGACGGGGTCGGTCTGGTGTCAGCCTCTCCTCGTGACGGGGGTCGGTCTGGTGTCAGCCTCGCTAGTGACAGTTTCGGTCTGGTGTCAGCCTCTCCTCGTGACGGTGTCGGTCTGGTGTCAGCCTCTCCTCGTGACGGTGTCAGTCTGGTGTCAGCCTCGCTAGTGACGGTTTCAGTCTGGTGTCAGCCTCTCCTCGTGACGGTGTCGGTCTGGTGTCAGCCTCGCTAGTGACGGGGTCGGTCTGGTGTCATCCTCTCCTCGTGATGGGGTCGGTCTGGTGTCAGCCTCTCCTCGTGACAGGGTCCGTCTGGTGTCAGCCTCGCTAGTGACGGTTTCAGTCTGGTGTCAGCCTCTCCTCGTGACGGTGTCAGTCTGGTGTCAGCCTCGCTAGTGACGGTGTCAGTCTGGTGTCAGCCTCGCTAGTGACGGTTTCAGTCTGGTGTCAGCCTCTCCTCGTGACGGGGTCGGTCTGGTGTCAGCCTCTCCTCGTGACGGTGTCCGTCTGGTGTCAGCCTCGCTAGTGACGGGGTCGGTCTGGTGTCAGCCTCGCTAGTGACGGGGTCGGTCTGGTGTCAGCCTCGCCTCGTGACGGTGTCGGTCTGGTGTCAGCCTCGCCTCGTGACGGTGTCGGTCTGGTGTCATCCTCGCTAGTGACGGTGTCGGTCTGGTGTCATCCTCGCCTCGTGACGGGGTCGGTCTGGTGTCAGCCTCGCTAGTGACGGTGTCAGTCTGGTGTCAGCCTCTCCTCGTGACGGTGTCAGTCTGGTGTCAGCCTCTCCTCGTGACGGTGTCAGTCTGGTGTCAGCCTCACTAGTGACGGTTTCAGTCTGGTGTCAGCCTCTCCTCGTGACGGTGTCAGTCTGGTGTCAGCCTCTCCTCGTGACGGTGTCAGTCTGGTGTCAGCCTCTCCTCGTGACGGTGTCAGTCTGGTGTCAGCCTCGCTAGTGACGGTTTCAGTCTGGTGTCAGCCTCTCCTCGTGACGGTGTCCGTCTGGTGTCAGCCTCTCCTCGTGACGGTGTCAGTCTGGTGTCAGCCTCGCTAGTGACGGGGTCGGTCTGGTGTCAGCCTCTCCTCGTGACGGGGTCGGTCTGGTGTCAGCCTCTCCTCGTGAAGGTGTCGGTCTGGTGTCAGCCTCTCCTCGTGACGGTGTCCGTCTGGTGTCAGCCTCTCCTCGTGACGGGGTCGGTCTGGTGTCAGCCTCTCCTCGTGACGGGGTCGGTCTGGTGTCAGCCTCGCTAGTGACGGTTTCAGTCTGGTGTCAGCCTCTCCTCGTGACGGTGTCAGTCTGGTGTCAGCCTCGCTAGTGACGGTGTCAGTCTGGTGTCAGCCTCGCTAGTGACGGTTTCAGTCTGGTGTCAGCCTCTCCTCGTGACGGTGTCAGTCTGGTGTCAGCCTCGCTAGTGACGGGGTCGGTCTGGTGTCAGCCTCTCCTCGTGACGGGGTCGGTCTGGTGTCAGCCTCTCCTCGTGACGGTGTCGGTCTGGTGTCAGCCTCTCCTCGTGACGGGGTCCGTCTGGTGTCAGCCTCTCCTCGTGACGGGGTCGGTCTGGTGTCAGCCTCGCTAGTGACGGTTTCAGTCTGGTGTCAGCCTCTCCTCGTGACGGTGTCAGTCTGGTGTCAGCCTCGCTAGTGACGGTGTCAGTCTGGTGTCAGCCTCGCTAGTGACGGTTTCAGTCTGGTGTCAGCCTCTCCTCGTGACGGTGTCAGTCTGGTGTCAGCCTCGCTAGTGACGGTTTCAGTCTGGTGTCAGCCTCTCCTCGTGACGGTTTCAGTCTGGTGTCAGCCTCTCCTCGTGACGGTGTCAGTCTGGTGTCAGCCTCTCCTCGTGACGGTGTCAGTCTGGTGTCAGCCTCGCTAGTGACGGTTTCAGTCTGGTGTCAGCCTCTCCTCGTGACGGTGTCCGTCTGGTGTCAGCCTCCCTAGTGACGGGGTCGGTCTGGTGTCAGCCTCGCTAGTGACGGGGTCGGTCTTGTGTCAGCCTCGCCTCGTGACGGTGTCGGTCTGGTGTCAGCCTCGCCTCGTGACGGTGTCTGTCTAGTGTCATCCTCGCTAGTGACGGTGTCGGTCTGGTGTCATCCTCGCCTCGTGACGGGGTCGGTCTGGTGTCAGCCTCTCCTCGTGACGGTGTCGGTCTGGTGTCAGCCTCTCCTCGTGACGGTGTCGGTCTGGTGTCAGCCTCTCCTCGTGACAGGGTCCGTCTGGTGTCAGCCTCGCTAGTGACGGTTTCGGTCTGGTGTCAGCCTCTCCTCGTGACGGTGTCAGTCTGGTGTCTGCCTCGCTAGTGACGGTGTCAGTCTGGTGTCAGCCTCGCTAGTGACGGTGTCAGTCTGGTGTCAGCCTCTCCTCGTGACGGTGTCAGTCTGGTGTCAGCCTCTCCTCGTGACGGTGTCAGTCTGGTGTCAGCCTCACTAGTGACGGTTTCAGTCTGGTGTCAGCCTCTCCTCGTGACGGTGTCAGTCTGGTGTCAGCCTCTCCTCGTGACGGTGTCAGTCTGGTGTCAGCCTCTCCTCGTGACGGTGTCAGTCTGGTGTCAGCCTCGCTAGTGACGGTTTCAGTCTGGTGTCAGCCTCTCCTCGTGACGGTGTCCGTCTGGTGTCAGCCTCTCCTCGTGACGGTGTCAGTCTGGTGTCAGCCTCGCTAGTGACGGGGTCGGTCTGGTGTCAGCCTCTCCTCGTGACGGGGTCGGTCTGGTGTCAGCCTCTCCTCGTGACGGTGTCGGTCTGGTGTCAGCCTCTCCTCGTGACGGGGTCGGTCTGGTGTCAGCCTCTCCTCGTGACGGGGTCGGTCTGGTGTCAGCCTCGCTAGTGACGGTTTCAGTCTGGTGTCAGCCTCTCCTCGTGACGGTGTCAGTCTGGTGTCAGCCTCGCTAGTGACGGTGTCAGTCTGGTGTCAGCCTCGCTAGTGACGGTTTCAGTCTGGTGTCAGCCTCTCCTCGTGACGGTGTCAGTCTGGTGTCAGCCTCGCTAGTGACGGGGTCGGTCTGGTGTCAGCCTCTCCTCGTGACGGGGTCGGTCTGGTGTCAGCCTCTCCTCGTGACGGTGTCGGTCTGGTGTCAGCCTCTCCTCGTGACGGGGTCCGTCTGGTGTCAGCCTCTCCTCGTGACGGGGTCGGTCTGGTGTCAGCCTCGCTAGTGACGGTTTCAGTCTGGTGTCAGCCTCTCCTCGTGACGGTGTCAGTCTGGTGTCAGCCTCGCTAGTGACGGTGTCAGTCTGGTGTCAGCCTCGCTAGTGACGGTTTCAGTCTGGTGTCAGCCTCTCCTCGTGACGGTGTCAGTCTGGTGTCAGCCTCGCTAGTGACGGTTTCAGTCTGGTGTCAGCCTCTCCTCGTGACGGTTTCAGTCTGGTGTCAGCCTCTCCTCGTGACGGTGTCAGTCTGGTGTCAGCCTCTCCTCGTGACGGTGTCAGTCTGGTGTCAGCCTCGCTAGTGACGGTTTCAGTCTGGTGTCAGCCTCTCCTCGTGACGGTGTCCGTCTGGTGTCAGCCTCCCTAGTGACGGGGTCGGTCTGGTGTCAGCCTCGCTAGTGACGGGGTCGGTCTTGTGTCAGCCTCGCCTCGTGACGGTGTCGGTCTGGTGTCAGCCTCGCCTCGTGACGGTGTCTGTCTAGTGTCATCCTCGCTAGTGACGGTGTCGGTCTGGTGTCATCCTCGCCTCGTGACGGGGTCGGTCTGGTGTCAGCCTCTCCTCGTGACGGTGTCGGTCTGGTGTCAGCCTCTCCTCGTGACGGTGTCGGTCTGGTGTCAGCCTCTCCTCGTGACAGGGTCCGTCTGGTGTCAGCCTCGCTAGTGACGGTTTCGGTCTGGTGTCAGCCTCTCCTCGTGACGGTGTCAGTCTGGTGTCTGCCTCGCTAGTGACGGTGTCAGTCTGGTGTCAGCCTCGCTAGTGACGGTGTCAGTCTGGTGTCAGCCTCTCCTCGTGACGGTGTCAGTCTGGTGTCAGCCTCTCCTCGTGACGGTGTCAGTCTGGTGTCAGCCTCGCTAGTGACGGTTTCAGTCTGGTGTCAGCCTCTCCTCGTGACGGTGTCCGTCTGGTGTCAGCCTCTCCTCGTGACGGTGTCAGTCTGGTGTCAGCCTCGCTAGTGACGGAGTCGGTCTGGTGTCAGCCTCTCCTCGTGACGGTGTCGGTCTGGTGTCAGCCTCTCCTCGTGACGGTGTCGGTCTGGTGTCAGGCTCTCCTCGTGACAGGGTCCGTCTGGTGTCAGCCTCGCTAGTGACGGTTTCGGTCTGGTGTCAGCCTCTCCTCGTGACGGTGTCAGTCTGGTGTCAGCCTCGCTAGTGACGGTTTCAGTCTGGTGTCAGCCTCTCCTCGTGACGGTGTCAGTCTGGTGTCAGCCTCTCCTCGTGACGGTGTCAGTCTGGTGTCAGCCTCGCTAGTGACGGTTTCAGTCTGGTGTCAGCCTCTCCTCGTGACGGTGTCCGTCTGGTGTCAGCCTCGCTAGTGACGGGGTCGGTCTGGTGTCAGCCTCGCTAGTGACGGTGTCGGTCTGGTGTCAGCCTCGCTAGTGACGGGGTCGGTCTGGTGTCAGCCTTGCCTCGTGACGGTGTCGGTCTGGTGTCAGCCTCGCCTCGTGACGGTGTCGGTCTGGTGTCAGCCTCGCCTCGTGACGGTGTCGGTCTGGTGTCAGCCTCGCTAGTGACGGGGTCGGTCTGGTGTCAGCCTCGCTAGTGACGGTGTCGGTCTGGTGTCAGCCTCGCCTCGTGACGGGGTCGGTCTGGTGTCAGCCTCGCCTCGTGACGGTGTCGGTCTGGTGTCAGCCTCGCCTCGTGACGGTGTCAGTCTGGTGTCAGCCTCGCCTCGTGACGGTGTCGGTCTGGTGTCAGCCTCTCCTCGTGACGGTGTCGGTCTGGTGTCATCCTCTCCTCGTGACGGGGTCGGTCTGGTGTCAGCCTCTCCTCGTGACGGTGTCAGTCTGGTGTCAGCCTCGCTAGTGACGGTTTCAGTCTGGTGTCAGCCTCTCCTCGTGACGATGTCGGTCTGGTGTCAGCCTCGCTAGTGACGGGGTCGGTCTGGTGTCAGCCTCGCTAGTGACGGTGTCGGTCTGGTGTCAGCCTCTCCTCGTGACGGGGTCGGTCTGGTGTCAGCCTCGCTAGTGACGGTTTCAGTCTGGTGTCAGCCTCGCCTCGTGACGGTGTCGGTCTGGTGTTATGCTCGCTAGTGACGGTGTCGGTCTGTTGTCATCCTCGCCTCGTGACGGGGTCGGTCTGGTGTCAGCCACTCCTTGTGACGGTGTCGGTCTGGTGTCAGCCTCTCCTCGTGACGGGGTCGGTCTGGTGTCAGCCTCTCCTCGTGACGGGGGTCGGTCTGGTGTCAGCCTCGCTAGTGACGGTTTCGGTCTGGTGTCAGCCTCTCCTCGTGACGGTGTCGGTCTGGTGTCAGCCTCGCTAGTGACGGTGTCGGTCTGGTGTCAGCCTCGCCTCGTGACGGTGTCGGTCTGGTGTCAGCCTCGCCTCGTGACGGTGTCAGTCTGGTGTCAGCCTCTCCTCGTGACGGTGTCGGTCTGGTGTCAGCCTCTCCTCGTGACGGGGTCGGTCTGGTGTCAGCCTCTCCTCGTGACGGGGTCGGTCTGGTGTCAGCCTCGCTAGTGACGGTTTCAGTCTGGTGTCAGCCTCGCCTCGTGACGGTGTCGGTCTGGTGTCATGCTCGCTAGTGACGGTGTCGGTCTGGTGTCATCCTCGCCTCGTGACGGGGTCGGTCTGGTGTCAGCCTCGCTAGTGACGGTGTCGGTCTGGTGTCAGCCTCGCTAGTGACGGTGTCGGTCTGGTGTCATCCTCGCTAGTGACGGTGTCGGTCTGGTGTCATCCTCGCCTCGTGACGGGGTCGGTCTGGTGTCAGCCACGCTAGTGACAGGGTCAGTCTGGTGTCAGCCTCGCCTCGTGACGGTGTCGGTCTGGTGTCAGCCTCTCCTCGTGACGGTGTCGGTCTGGTGTCATCCTCTCCTCGTGACGGGGTCGGTCTGGTGTCAGCCTCTCCTCGTGACGGGGTCGGTCTGGTGTCAGCCTCGCTAGTGACGGTTTCAGTCTGGTGTCAGCCTCGCCTCGTGACGGTGTCGGTCTGGTGTTATGCTCGCTAGTGACGGTGTCGGTCTGTTGTCATCCTCGCCTCGTGACGGGGTCGGTCTGGTGTCAGCCACTCCTTGTGACGGTGTCGGTCTGGTGACAGCCTCTCCTCGTGACGGGGTCGGTCTGGTGTCAGCCTCTCCTCGTGACGGGGTCGGTCTGGTGTCAGCCTCGCTAGTGACGGTTTCGGTCTGGTGTCAGCCTCTCCTCGTGACGGTGTCGGTCTGGTGTCAGCCTCGCTAGTGACGGTGTCGGTCTGGTGTCAGCCTCGCCTCGTGACGGTGTCGGTCTGGTGTCAGCCTCGCCTCGTGACGGTGTCGGTCTGGTGTCAGCCTCGCCTCGTGACGGTGTCGGTCTGGTGTCAGCCTCGCCTCGTGACGGTGTCAGTCTGGTGTCAGCCTCTCCTCGTGACGGTGTCGGTCTGGTGTCAGCCTCTCCTCGTGACGGGGTCGGTCTGGTGTCAGCCTCTCCTCGTGACGGGGTCGGTCTGGTGTCAGCCTCGCTAGTGACGGTTTCAGTCTGGTGTCAGCCTCGCCTCGTGACGGTGTCGGTCTGGTGTCATGCTCGCTAGTGACGGTGTCGGTCTGGTGTCATCCTCGCCTCGTGACAGGGTCGGTCTGGTGTCAGCCTCTCCTCGTGACGGTGTCGTTCTGGTGTCAGCCTCTCCTCGTGACGGGGTCGGTCTGGTGTCAGCCTCTCCTCGTGACGGGGGTCGGTCTGGTGTCAGCCTCGCTAGTGACGGTTTCAGTCTGGTGTCAGCCTCTCCTCGTGACGGTGTCGGTCTGGTGTCAGCCTCTCCTCGTGACGGTGTCAGTCTGGTGTCAGCCTCGCTAGTGACGGTGTCGGTCTGGTGTCATCCTCGCCTCGTGACGGGGTCGGTCTGGTGTCAGCCACGCTAGTGACAGGGTCGGTCTGGTGTCAGCCTCTCCTCGTGACGGTGTCGGTCTGGTGTCAGCCTCTCCTCGTGACGGTGTCGGTCTGGTGTCAGCCTCTCCTCGTGACGGGGTCGGTCTGGTGTCAGCCTCTCCTCGTGACGGGGGTCGGTCTGGTGTCAGCCACGCTAGTGACAGGGTCGGTCTGTTGTCATCCTCGCCTCGTGACGGGGTCGGTCTGGTGTCAGCCTCTCCTCGTGACGGTGTCGGTCTGGTGTCAGCCTCTCCTCGTGACGGGGGTCGGTCTGGTGTCAGCCTCGCTAGTGACGGTTTCGGTCTGGTGTCAGCCTCTCCTCGTGACGGTGTCGGTCTGGTGTCAGCCTCTCCTCGTGACGGGGTCGGTCTGGTGTCAGCCTCTCCTCGTGACGGGGTCGGTCTGGTGTCAGCCTCGCCTCGTGACGGTGTCGGTCTGGTGTCAGCCTCGCTAGTGACGGTGTCGGTCTGGTGTCAGCCTCTCCTCGTGACGGTGTCGGTCTGGTGTCAGCCTCTCCTCGTGACGGGGTCGGTCTGGTGTCAGCCTCTCCTCGTGACGGGGGTCGGTCTGGTGTCAGCCACGCTAGTGACAGAGTCGGTCTGTTGTCATCCTCGCCTCGTGACGGGGTCGGTCTGGTGTCAGCCTCTCCTCGTGACGGTGTCAGTCTGGTGTCAGCCTCTCCTCGTGACGGTGTCAGTCTGGTGTCAGCCTCGCTAGTGACGGTTTCAGTCTGGTGTCAGCCTCTCCTCGTGACGGTGTCGGTCTGGTGTCAGCCTCGCTAGTGACGGTTTCAGTCTGGTGTCAGCCTCTCCTCGTGACGGTGTCGGTCTGGTGTCAGCCTCGCTAGTGACGGGGTCGGTCTGGTGTCAGCCTCGCTAGTGACGGTGTCGGTCTGGTGTCAGCCTCGCCTCGTGACGGTGTCGGTCTGGTGTCAGCCTCGCCTCGTGACGGTGTCGGTCTGGTGTCAGCCTCGCCTCGTGACGGTGTCGGTGTGGTGTCAGCCTCTCCTCGTGATGGCGTCGGTCTGGTGTCAGCCTCGCTAGTGACGGTTTCAGTCTGGTGTCAGCCTCACCTCGTGACGGTGTCGGTCTGGTGTCATGCTCGCTAGTGACGGTGTCGGTCTGGTGTCATCCTCGCCTCGTGACGGGGTCGGTCTGGTGTCAGCCTCTCCTCGTGACGGTGTCGGTCTGGTGTCAGCCTCTCCTCGTGACGGGGTCGGTCTGGTGTCAGCCTCTCCTCGTGACGGGGGTCGGTCTGGTGTCAGCCTCGCTAGTGACGGTTTCGGTCTGGTGTCAGCCTCTCCTCGTGACGGTGTCGGTCTGGTGTCAGCCTCGCTAGTGACGGTGTCAGTCTGGTGTCAGCCTCGCTAGTGACGGTTTCAGTCTGGTGTCAGCCTCTCCTCGTGACGGTGTCAGTCTGGTGTCAGCCTCTCCTCGTGACGGTGTCAGTCTGGTGTCAGCCTCGCTAGTGACGGTTTCAGTCTGGTGTCAGCCTCTCCTCGTGACGGTGTCGGTCTGGTGTCAGCCTCGCCTCGTGACGGTGTCGGTCTGGTGTCATCCTCGCTAGTGACGGTGTCGGTCTGGTGTCAGCCTCTCCTCGTGACGGGGTCGGTCTGGTGTCAGCCTCGCTAGTGACGGTGTCGGTCTGGTGTCATCCTCGCCTCGTGACGGGGTCGGTCTGGTGTCAGCCTCGCTAGTGACGGGGTCGGTCTGGTGTCAGCCTCTCCTCGTGACGGTGTCGGTCTGGTGTCAGCCTCTCCTCGTGACGGTGTCGGTCTGGTGTCAGCCTCTCCTCGTGACGGGGTCGGTCTGGTGTCAGCCTCGCTAGTGACGGTTTCAGTCTGGTGTCAGCCTCTCCTCGTGACGGTGTCAGTCTGGTGTCTGCCTCGCTAGTGACGGGGTCGGTCTGGTGTCAGCCTCTCCTCGTGACGGTGTCGGTCTGGTGTCAGCCTCTCCTCGTGACGGGGTCCGTCTGGTGTCAGCCTCTCCTCGTGACGGGGTCGGTCTGGTGTCAGCCTCTCCTCGTGACGGGGTCGGTCTGGTGTCAGCCTCTCCTCGTGACGGGGTCGGTCTGGTGTCAGCCTCGCTAGTGACGGTGTCGGTCTAGTGTCAGCCTCTCCTCGTGACGGTGTCGGTCTGGTGTCAGCCTCTCCTCGTGACGGGGTCGGTCTGGTGTCAGCCTCTCCTCGTGACGGGGGTCGGTCTGGTGTCAGCCACGCTAGTGACAGGGTCGGTCTGTTGTCATCCTCGCCTCGTGACGGGGTCGGTCTGGTGTCAGCCTCTCCTCGTGACGGTGTCGGTCTGGTGTCAGCCTCTCCTCGTGACGGGGTCGGTCTGGTGTCAGCCTCTCCTCGTGACGGGGGTCGGTCTGGTGTCAGCCTCGCTAGTGACGGTTTCGGTCTGGTGTCAGCCTCTCCTCCTGACGGTGTCGGTCTGGTGTCAGCCTCGCTAGTGACGGTGTCAGTCTGGTGTCAGCCTCGCTAGTGACGGTTTCAGTCTGGTGTCAGCCTCTCCTCGTGACGGTGTCAGTCTGGTGTCAGCCTCTCCTCGTGACGGTGTCAGTCTGGTGTCAGCCTCGCTAGTGACGGTTTCAGTCTGGTGTCAGCCTCTCCTCGTGACGGTGTCGGTCTGGTGTCAGCCTCTCCTCGTGACGGTGTCAGTCTGGTGTCAGCCTCGCTAGTGACGGTTTCAGTCTGGTGTCAGCCTCTCCTCGTGACGGTGTCAGTCTGGTGTCAGCCTCTCCTCGTGACGGTGTCAGTCTGGTGTCAGCCTCGCTAGTGACGGTTTCAGTCTGGTGTCAGCCTCTCCTCGTGACGGTGTCAGTCTGGTGTCAGCCTCTCCTCGTGACGGTGTCAGTCTGGTGTCAGCCTCGCTAGTGACGGTTTCAGTCTGGTGTCAGCCTCTCCTCGTGACGGTGTCCGTCTGGTGTCAGCCTCGCTAGTGACGGGGTCGGTCTGGTGTCAGCCTCGCTAGTGACGGGGTCGGTCTGGTGTCAGCCTCGCCTCGTGACGGTGTCAGTCTGGTGTCAGCCTCGCCTCGTGACGGTGTCGGTCTGGTGTCATCCTCGCTAGTGACGGTGTCGGTCTGGTGTCAGCCTCTCCTCGTGACGGTGTCAGTCTGGTGTCAGCCTCGCTAGTGACGGTTTCAGTCTGGTGTCAGCCTCTCCTCGTGACGGTGTCCGTCTGGTGTCAGCCTCGCTAGTGACGGGGTCGGTCTGGTGTCAGCCTCGCTAGTGACGGGGTCGGTCTGGTGTCAGCCTCTCCTCGTGACGGTGTCAGTCTGGTGTCAGCCTCGCTAGTGACGGTGTCCGTCTGGTGTCAGCCTCGCTAGTGACGGTGTCAGTCTGGTGTCAGCCTCTCCTCGTGACGGTGTCAGTCTGGTGTCAGCCTCGCTAGTGACGGTTTCAGTCTGGTGTCAGCCTCTCCTCGTGACGGTGTCCGTCTGGTGTCAGCCTCGCTAGTGACGGGGTCGGTCTGGTGTCAGCCTCGCTAGTGACGTGGTCGGTCTGGTGTCAGCCTCGCCTCGTGACGGTGTCGGTCTGGTGTCAGCCTCGCCTCGTGACGGTGTCGGTCTGGTGTCAGCCTCGCCTCGTGACGGTGTCGGTCTGGTGTCATCCTCGCTAGTGACGGTGTCGGTCTGGTGTCATCCTCGTCTCGTGACGGGGTCGGTCTGGTGTCAGCCTCGCTAGTGACGGAGTCGGTCTGGTGTCAGCCTCTCCTCGTGACGGTGTCGGTCTGGTGTCAGCCTCTCCTCGTGACGGTGTCGGTCTGGTGTCAGCCTCTCCTCGTGACAGGGTCCGTCTGGTGTCAGCCTCGCTAGTGACGGTTTCGGTCTGGTGTCAGCCTCTCCTCGTGACGGTGTCAGTCTGGTGTCAGCCTCGCTAGTGACGGTGTCAGTCTGGTGTCAGCCTCTCCTCGTGACGGTGTCAGTCTGGTGTCAGCCTCTCCTCGTGACGGTGTCAGTCTGGTGTCAGCCTCGCTAGTGACGGTTTCAGTCTGGTGTCAGCCTCTCCTCGTGACGGTGTCAGTCTGGTGTCAGCCTCGCTAGTGACGGTTTCAGTCTGGTGTCAGCCTCTCCTCGTGACGGTGTCAGTCTGGTGTCAGCCTCTCCTCGTGACGGTGTCAGTCTGGTGTCAGCCTCGCTAGTGACGGTTTCAGTCTGGTGTCAGCCTCTCCTCGTGACGGTGTCAGTCTGGTGTCAGCCTCTCCTCGTGACGGTGTCAGTCTGGTGTCAGCCTCGCTAGTGACGGTTTCAGTCTGGTGTCAGCCTCTCCTCGTGACGGTGTCCGTCTGGTGTCAGCCTCGCTAGTGACGGGGTCGGTCTGGTGTCAGCCTCGCTAGTGACGGGGTCGGTCTGGTGTCAGCCTCGCCTAGTGACGGTGTCGGTCTGGTGTCAGCCTCTCCTCGTGACAGGGTCCGTCTGGTGTCAGCCTCGCTAGTGACGGTTTCGGTCTGGTGTCAGCCTCTCCTCGTGACGGTGTCAGTCTGGTGTCAGCCTCGCTAGTGACGGTGTCAGTCTGGTGTCAGCCTCGCTAGTGACAGTTTCAGTCTGGTGTCAGCCTCTCCTCGTGACGGTGTCCGTCTGGTGTCAGCCTCTCCTCGTGACGGTGTCAGTCTGGTGTCAGCCTCGCTAGTGACGGGGTCGGTCTGGTGTCAGCCTCTCCTCGTGACGGGGTCGGTCTGGTGTCAGCCTCTCCTCGTGACGGGGTCCGTCTGGTGTCAGCCTCTCCTCGTGACGGGGTCGGTCTTGTGTCAGCCTCTCCTCGTGACGGGGTCGGTCTGGTGTCAGCCTCGCTAGTGACGGTTTCAGTCTGGTGTCAGCCTCTCCTCGTGACGGTGTCAGTCTGGTGTCAGCCTCGCTAGTGACGGTGTCAGTCTGGTGTCAGCCTCGCTAGTGACGGTTTCAGTCTGGTGTCAGCCTCTCCTCGTGACGGTGTCAGTCTGGTGTCAGCCTCGCTAGTGACGGGGTCGGTCTGGTGTCAGCCTCTCCTCGTGACGGGGTCGGTCTGGTGTCAGCCTCGCTAGTGACGGTGTCAGTCTGGTGTCAGCCTCTCCTCGTGACGGTGTCCGTCTGGTGTCAGCCTCTCCTCGTGACGGTGTCAGTCTGGTGTCAGCCTCGCTAGTGACGGGGTCGGTCTGGTGTCAGCCTCTCCTCGTGACGGGGTCGGTCTGGTGTCAGCCTCTCCTCGTGACGGGGTCCGTCTGGTGTCAGCCTCGCTAGTGACGGTTTCAGTCTGGTGTCAGCCTCTCCTCGTGACGGTGTCAGTCTGGTGTCAGCCTCGCTAGTGACGGTGTCAGTCTGGTGTCAGCCTCGCTAGTGACGGTTTCAGTCTGGTGTCAGCCTCTCCTCGTGACGGTGTCAGTCTGGTGTCAGCCTCGCTAGTGACGGGGTCGGTCTGGTGTCAGCCTCTCCTCGTGACGGTGTCAGTCTGGTGTCAGCCTCGCTAGTGACGGTTTCAGTCTGGTGTCAGCCTCTCCTCGTGACGGTGTCCGTCTGGTGTCAGCCTCTCCTCGTGACGGGGTCGGTCTGGTGTCAGCCTCGCTAGTGACGGGGTCGGTCTGGTGTCAGCCTCACCTCGTGACGGTGTCGGTCTGGTGTCAGCCTCGCCTCGTGACGGTGTCGGTCTGGTGTCATCCTCGCTAGTGACGGTGTCGGTCTGGTGTCATCCTCGCCTCGTGACGGGGTCGGTCTGGTGTCAGCCTCGCTAGTGACGGAGTCGGTCTGGTGTCAGCCTCTCCTCGTGACGGTGTCGGTCTGGTGTCAGCCTCTCCTCGTGACGGTGTCGGTCTGGTGTCAGCCTCTCCTCGTGACAGGGTCCGTCTGGTGTCAGCCTCGCTAGTGACGGTTTCGGTCTGGTGTCAGCCTCTCCTCGTGACGGTGTCAGTCTGGTGTCAGCCTCGCTAGTGACGGTTTCAGTCTGGTGTCAGCCTCTCCTCGTGACGGGGTCGGTCTGGTGTCAGCCTCTCCTCGTGACGGTGTCAGTCTGGTGTCAGCCTCGCTAGTGACGGTTTCAGTCTGGTGTCAGCCTCTCCTCGTGACGGTGTCCGTCTGGTGTCAGCCTCGCTAGTGACGGGGTCGGTCTGGTGTCAGCCTCGCTAGTGACGGGGTCGGTCTGGTGTCAGCCTCGCCTCGTGACGGTGTCGGTCTGGTGTCAGCCTCGCCTCGTGACGGTGTCAGTATGGTGTCAGCCTCGCTAGTGACGGTTTCAGTCTGGTGTCAGCCTCTCCTCGTGACGGTGTCAGTCTGGTGTCAGCCTCGCTAGTGACGGTTTCAGTCTGGTGTCAGCCTCTCCTCGTGACGGTGTCAGTCTGGTGTCAGCCTCGCTAGTGACGGTTTCAGTCTGGTGTCAGCCTCTCCTCGTGACGGTGTCAGTCTGGTGTCAGCCTCTCCTCGTGACGGTGTCAGTCTGGTGTCAGCCTCGCTAGTGACGGTTTCAGTCTGGTGTCAGCCTCTCCTCGTGACGGTGTCCGTCTGGTGTCAGCCTCGCTAGTGACGGGGTCGGTCTGGTGTCAGCCTCTCCTCGTGACGGGGTCGGTCTGGTGTCAGCCTCTCCTCGTGACGGTGTCGGTCTGGTGTCAGCCTCTCCTCGTGACGGGGTCCGTCTGGTGTCAGCCTCTCCTCGTGACGGGGTCGGTCTGGTGTCAGCCTCTCCTCGTGACAGGGTCCGTCTGGTGTCAGCCTCGCTAGTGACGGTTTTTTTTCTGGTGTCAGACTCTCCTCGTGACGGTGTCAGTCTGGTGTCAGCCTCGCTAGTGACGGTGTCAGTCTGGTGTCAGCCTCGCTAGTGACGGTTTCAGTCTGGTGTCAGCCTCTCCTCTTGACGGTGTCAGTCTGGTGTCAGCCTCGCTAGTGACGGTTTCAGTCTGGTGTCAGCCTCTCCTCGTGACGGTGTCAGTCTGGTGTCAGCCTCTCCTCGTGACGATGTCAGTCTGGTGTCAGCCTCGCTAGTGACGGGGTCGGTCTGGTGTCAGCCTCTCCTCGTGACGGGGTCGGTCTGGTGTCAGCCTCTCCTCGTGACGGGGTCCGTCTGGTGTCAGCCTCTCCTCGTGACGGGGTCGGTCTGGTGTCAGCCTCTCCTCGTGACGGGGTCGGTCTGGTGTCAGCCTCGCTAGTGACGGTTTCAGTCTGGTGTCAGCCTCTCCTCGTGACGGTGTCAGTCTGGTGTCAGCCTCGCTAGTGACGGTGTCAGTCTGGTGTCAGCCTCGCTAGTGACGGTTTCAGTCTGGTGTCAGCCTCTCCTCGTGACGGTTTCAGTCTGGTGTCAGCCTCTCCTCGTGACAGGGTCCGTCTGGTGTCAGCCTCGCTAGTGACGGTTTCGGTCTGGTGTCAGCCTCTCCTCGTGACGGTGTCAGTCTGGTGTCAGCCTCGCTAGTGACGGTTTCAGTCTGGTGTCAGCCTCTCCTCGTGACGGTGTCCGTCTGGTGTCAGCCTCTCCTCGTGACGGTGTCAGTCTGGTGTCAGCCTCGCTAGTGACGGGGTCGGTCTGGTGTCAGCCTCTCCTCGTGACGGGGTCGGTCTGGTGTCAGCCTCTCCTCGTGACGGTGTCGGTCTGGTGTCAGCCTCTCCTCGTGACGGGGTCCGTCTGGTGTCAGCCTCTCCTCGTGACGGTGTCAGTCTGGTGTCAGCCTCTCCTCGTGACGGTGTCAGTCTGGTGTCAGCCTCGCTAGTGACGGTGTCAGTCTGGTGTCAGCCTCTCCTCGTGACGGTGTCAGTCTGGTGTCAGCCTCGCTAGTGACGGTTTCAGTCTGGTGTCAGCCTCTCCTCGTGACGGTGTCCGTCTGGTGTCAGCCTCGCTAGTGACGGGGTCGGTCTGGTGTCAGCCTCGCCTCGTGACGGTGTCGGTCTGGTGTCAGCCTCGCCTCGTGACGGTGTCGGTCTGGTGTCATCCTCGCTAGTGACGGTGTCGGTCTGGTGTCATCCTCGCCTCGTGACGGGGTCGGTCTGGTGTCAGCCTCGCTAGTGACGGAGTCGGTCTGGTGTCAGCCTCTCCTCGTGACGGTGTCGGTCTGGTGTCAGCCTCTCCTCGTGACGGTGTCGGTCTGGTGTCAGCCTCTCCTCGTGACAGGGTCCGTCTGGTGTCAGCCTCGCTAGTGACGGTTTCGGTCTGGTGTCAGCCTCTCCTCGTGACGGTGTCAGTCTGGTGTCAGCCTCGCTAGTGACGGTGTCAGTCTGGTGTCAGCCTCGCTAGTGACGGTTTCAGTCTGGTGTCAGCCTCTCCTCGTGACGGTGTCAGTCTGGTGTCAGCCTCTCCTCGTGACGGGGTCGGTCTGGTGTCAGCCTCTCCTCGTGACGGTGTCAGTCTGGTGTCAGCCTCGCTAGTGACGGTTTCAGTCTGGTGTCAGCCTCTCCTCGTGACGGTGTCAGTCTGGTGTCAGCCTCTCCTCGTGACAGTGTCAGTCTGGTGTCAGCCTCGCTAGTGACGGGGCCGGTCTGGTGTCAGCCTCTCCTCGTGACGGTGTCAGTCTGGTGTCAGCCTCGCTAGTGACGGTGTCAGTCTGGTGTCAGCCTCTCCTCGTGACGGTGTCAGTCTGGTGTCAGCCTCGCTAGTGACGGTTTCAGTCTGGTGTCAGCCTCTCCTCGTGACGGTGTCCGTCTGGTGTCAGCCTCGCTAGTGACGGGGTCGGTCTGGTGTCAGCCTCGCTAGTGACGGGGTCGGTCTGGTGTCAGCCTCGCCTCGTGACGGTGTCGGTCTGGTGTCAGCCTCGCCTCGTGACGGTGTCGGTCTGGTGTCATCCTCGCTAGTGACGGTGTCGGTCTGGTGTTATCCTCGCCTCGTGACGGGGTCGGTCTGGCGTCAGCCTCGCTAGTGACGGAGTCGGTCTGGTGTCAGCCTCTCCTCGTGACGGTGTCGGTCTGGTGTCAGCCTCTCCTCGTGACGGTGTCGGTCTGGTGTCAGCCTCTCCTCGTGACAGGGTCCGTCTGGTGTCTGCCTCGCTAGTGACGGTTTCGGTCTGGTGTCAGCCTCTCCTCGTGACGGTGTCAGTCTGGTGTCAGCCTTGCTAGTGACGGTGTCAGTCTGGTGTCAGCCTCTCCTCGTGACGGTGTCAGTCTGGTGTCAGCCTCTCCTCGTGACGGTGTCAGTCTGGTGTCAGCCTCGCTAGTGACGGTTTCAGTCTGGTGTCAGCCTCTCCTCGTGACGGTGTCAGTCTGGTGTCAGCCTCTCCTCGTGACGGTGTCAGTCTGGTGTCAGCCTCGCTAGTGACGGTTTCAGTCTGGTGTCAGCCTCTCCTCGTGACGGTGTCCGTCTGGTGTCAGCCTCGCTAGTGACGGGGTCGGTCTGGTGTCAGCCTCGCTAGTGACGGGGTCGGTCTGGTGTCAGCCTCGCCTCGTGACGGTGTCGGTCTGGTGTCAGCCTCGCTTCGTGACGGTGTCAGTCTGGTGTCAGCCTCGCTAGTGACGGTTTCAGTCTGGTGTCAGCCTCTCCTCGTGACGGTGTCCGTCTGGTGTCAGCCTCTCCTCGTGACGGTGTCAGTCTGGTGTCAGCCTCGCTAGTGACGGGGCCGGTCTGGTGTCAGCCTCTCCTCGTGACGGGGTCGGTCTGGTGTCAGCCTCTCCTCGTGACGGTGTCGGTCTGGTGTCAGCCTCTCCTCGTGACGGGGTCCGTCTGGTGTCAGCCTCTCCTCGTGACGGGGTCGGTCTGGTGTCAGCCTCTCCTCGTGACGGGGTCGGTCTGGTGTCAGCCTCGCTAGTGACGGTTTCAGTCTGGTGTCAGCCTCTCCTCGTGACGGTGTCAGTCTGGTGTCAGCCTCGCTAGTGACGGTGTCAGTCTGGTGTCAGCCTCGCTAGTGACGGTTTCAGTCTGGTGTCAGCCTCTCCTCGTGACGGTGTCAGTCTGGTGTCAGCCTCGCTAGTGACGGGGTCGGTCTGGTGTCAGCCTCTCCTCGTGACGGGGTCGGTCTGGTGTCAGCCTCTCCTCGTGACGGTGTCCGTCTGGTGTCAGCCTCGCTAGTGACGGGGTCGGTCTGGTGTCAGCCTCTCCTCGTGACGGGGTCGGTCTGGTGTCAGCCTCTCCTCGTGACGGGGTCGGTCTGGTGTCAGCCTCTCCTCGTGACGGGGTCGGTCTGGTGTCAGCCTCGCTAGTGACGGTGTCGGTCTAGTGTCAGCCTCTCCTCGTGACGGTGTCGGTCTGGTGTCAGCCTCTCCTCGTGACGGTGTCGGTCTGGTGTCAGCCTCTCCTCGTGACGGTGTCAGTCTGGTGTCAGCCTCGCTAGTGACGGTGTCCGTCTGGTGTCAGCCTCGCTAGTGACGGGGTCCGTCTGGTGTCAGCCTCTCCTCGTGACGGGGTCGGTCTGGTGTCAGCCTCTCCTCGTGACGGGGTCGGTCTGGTGTCAGCCTCTCCTCGTGACGGGGTCGGTCTGGTGTCAGCCTCTCCTCGTGACGGGGTCGGTCTGGTGTCAGCCTCGCTAGTGACGGTGTCGGTCTAGTGTCAGCCTCTCCTCGTGACGGTGTCGGTCTGGTGTCAGCCTCGCTAGTGACGGTGTCCGTCTGGTGTCAGCCTCGCTAGTGACGGTGTCAGTCTGGTGTCAGCCTCTCCTCGTGACGGTGTCAGTCTGGTGTCAGCCTCGCTAGTGACGGTTTCAGTCTGGTGTCAGCCTCTCCTCGTGACGGTGTCCGTCTGGTGTCAGCCTCGCTAGTGACGGGGTCGGTCTGGTGTCAGCCTCGCTAGTGACGTGGTCGGTCTGGTGTCAGCCTCGCCTCGTGACGGTGTCGGTCTGGTGTCAGCCTCGCCTCGTGACGGTGTCGGTCTGGTGTCATCCTCGCTAGTGACGGTGTCGGTCTGGTGTCATCCTCGTCTCGTGACGGGGTCGGTCTGGTGTCAGCCTCGCTAGTGACGGAGTCGGTCTGGTGTCAGCCTCTCCTCGTGACGGTGTCGGTCTGGTGTCAGCCTCTCCTCGTGACGGTGTCGGTCTGGTGTCAGCCTCTCCTCGTGACAGGGTCCGTCTGGTGTCAGCCTCGCTAGTGACGGTTTCGGTCTGGTGTCAGCCTCTCCTCGTGACGGTGTCAGTCTGGTGTCAGCCTCGCTAGTGACGTGTCAGTCTGGTGTCAGCCTCTCCTCGTGACGGTGTCAGTCTGGTGTCAGCCTCGCTAGTGACGGTTTCAGTCTGGTGTCAGCCTCTCCTCGTGACGGTGTCCGTCTGGTGTCAGCCTCTCCTCGTGACAGTGTCAGTCTGGTGTCAGCCTCGCTAGTGACGGGGCCGGTCTGGTGTCAGCCTCTCCTCGTGACGGTGTCAGTCTGGTGTCAGCCTCTCCTCGTGACGGTGTCAGTCTGGTGTCAGCCTCGCTAGTGACGGGGTCGGTCTGGTGTCAGCCTCTCCTCGTGACGGGGTCCGTCTGGTGTCAGCCTCTCCTCGTGACGGTGTCGGTCTGGTGTCAGCCTCTCCTCGTGACGGGGTCCGTTTGGTGTCAGCCTCTCCTCGTGACGGGGTCGGTCTGGTGTCAGCCTCTCCTCGTGACGGGGTCGGTCTGGTGTCAGCCTCGCTAGTGACGGTGTCAGTCTGGTGTCAGCCTCGCTAGTGACGGTTTCAGTCTGGTGTCAGCCTCTCCTCGTGACGGTGTCAGTCTGGTGTCAGCCTCTCCTCGTGACGGTGTCCGTCTGGTGTCAGCCTCGCTAGTGACGGTTTCAGTCTGGTGTCAGCCTCTCCTCGTGACGGTGTCAGTCTGGTGTCAGCCTCTCCTCGTGACGGTGTCAGTCTGGTGTCAGCCTCGCTAGTGACGGTTTCAGTCTGGTGTCAGCCTCTCCTCGTGACGGTGTCGGTCTGGTGTCAGCCTCGCTAGTGACGGGGTCGGTCTGGTGTCAGCCTCGCTAGTGACGGTGTCGGTCTGGTGTCAGCCTCGCTAGTGACGGTGTCGGTCTGGTGTCATCCTCGCTAGTGACGGTGTCGGTCTGGTGTCATCCTCGCTAGTGACGGTGTCGGTCTGGTGTCAGCCTCTCCTCGTGACGGGGTCGGTCTGGTGTCAGCCTCGCTAGTGACGGTTTCAGTCTGGTGTCAGCCTCTCCTCGTGACGGTGTCAGTCTGGTGTCAGCCTCGCTAGTGACGGTGTCAGTCTGGTGTCAGCCTCGCTAGTGACGGTTTCAGTCTGGTGTCAGCCTCTCCTCGTGACGGTGTCAGTCTGGTGTCAGCCTCGCTAGTGACGGGGTCGGTCTGGTGTCAGCCTCTCCTCGTGACGGGGTCGGTCTGGTGTCAGCCTCTCCTCGTGACGGTGTCCGTCTGGTGTCAGCCTCGCTAGTGACGGGGTCGGTCTGGTGTCAGCCTCTCCTCGTGACGGGGTCGGTCTGGTGTCAGCCTCTCCTCGTGACGGGGTCGGTCTGGTGTCAGCCTCTCCTCGTGACGGGGTCGGTCTGGTGTCAGCCTCGCTAGTGACGGTGTCGGTCTAGTGTCAGCCTCTCCTCGTGACGGTGTCGGTCTGGTGTCAGCCTCTCCTCGTGACGGTGTCGGTCTGGTGTCAGCCTCTCCTCGTGACGGTGTCAGTCTGGTGTCAGCCTCGCTAGTGACGGTGTCCGTCTGGTGTCAGCCTCGCTAGTGACGGGGTCCGTCTGGTGTCAGCCTCTCCTCGTGACGGGGTCGGTCTGGTGTCAGCCTCTCCTCGTGACGGGGTCGGTCTGGTGTCAGCCTCTCCTCGTGACGGGGTCGGTCTGGTGTCAGCCTCTCCTCGTGACGGGGTCGGTCTGGTGTCAGCCTCGCTAGTGACGGTGTCGGTCTAGTGTCAGCCTCTCCTCGTGACGGTGTCGGTCTGGTGTCAGCCTCGCTAGTGACGGTGTCCGTCTGGTGTCAGCCTCGCTAGTGACGGTGTCAGTCTGGTGTCAGCCTCTCCTCGTGACGGTGTCAGTCTGGTGTCAGCCTCGCTAGTGACGGTTTCAGTCTGGTGTCAGCCTCTCCTCGTGACGGTGTCCGTCTGGTGTCAGCCTCGCTAGTGACGGGGTCGGTCTGGTGTCAGCCTCGCTAGTGACGTGGTCGGTCTGGTGTCAGCCTCGCCTCGTGACGGTGTCGGTCTGGTGTCAGCCTCGCCTCGTGACGGTGTCGGTCTGGTGTCATCCTCGCTAGTGACGGTGTCGGTCTGGTGTCATCCTCGTCTCGTGACGGGGTCGGTCTGGTGTCAGCCTCGCTAGTGACGGAGTCGGTCTGGTGTCAGCCTCTCCTCGTGACGGTGTCGGTCTGGTGTCAGCCTCTCCTCGTGACGGTGTCGGTCTGGTGTCAGCCTCTCCTCGTGACAGGGTCCGTCTGGTGTCAGCCTCGCTAGTGACGGTTTCGGTCTGGTGTCAGCCTCTCCTCGTGACGGTGTCAGTCTGGTGTCAGCCTCGCTAGTGACGTGTCAGTCTGGTGTCAGCCTCTCCTCGTGACGGTGTCAGTCTGGTGTCAGCCTCGCTAGTGACGGTTTCAGTCTGGTGTCAGCCTCTCCTCGTGACGGTGTCCGTCTGGTGTCAGCCTCTCCTCGTGACGGTGTCAGTCTGGTGTCAGCCTCGCTAGTGACGGGGTCGGTCTGGTGTCAGCCTCTCCTCGTGACGGGGTCCGTCTGGTGTCAGCCTCTCCTCGTGACGGTGTCGGTCTGGTGTCAGCCTCTCCTCGTGACGGGGTCCGTTTGGTGTCAGCCTCTCCTCGTGACGGGGTCGGTCTGGTGTCAGCCTCTCCTCGTGACGGGGTCGGTCTGGTGTCAGCCTCGCTAGTGACGGTGTCAGTCTGGTGTCAGCCTCGCTAGTGACGGTTTCAGTCTGGTGTCAGCCTCTCCTCGTGACGGTGTCAGTCTGGTGTCAGCCTCTCCTCGTGACGGTGTCCGTCTGGTGTCAGCCTCGCTAGTGACGGTTTCAGTCTGGTGTCAGCCTCTCCTCGTGACGGTGTCAGTCTGGTGTCAGCCTCTCCTCGTGACGGTGTCAGTCTGGTGTCAGCCTCGCTAGTGACGGTTTCAGTCTGGTGTCATCCTCTCCTCGTGACGGTGTCGGTCTGGTGTCAGCCTCGCTAGTGACGGGGTCGGTCTGGTGTCAGCCTCGCTAGTGACGGTGTCGGTCTGGTGTCAGCCTCGCTAGTGACGGTGTCGGTCTGGTGTCATCCTCGCTAGTGACGGTGTCGGTCTGGTGTCATCCTCGCCTCGTGACGGGGTCGGTCTGGTGTCAGCCACGCTAGTGACAGGGTCGGTCTGGTGTCAGCCTCTCCTCGTGACGGTGTCGGTCTGGTGTCAGCCTCTCCTCGTGACGGTGTCGGTCTGGTGTCAGCCTCTCCTCGTGACGGGGTCGGTCTGGTGTCAGCCTCTCCTCGTGACGGGGGTCGGTCTGGTGTCAGCCACGCTAGTGACAGGGTCGGTCTGTTGTCATCCTCGCCTCGTGACGGGGTCGGTCTGGTGTCAGCCTCTCCTCGTGACGGTGTCGGTCTGGTGTCAGCCTCTCCTCGTGACGGGGGTCGGTCTGGTGTCAGCCTCGCTAGTGACGGTTTCGGTCTGGTGTCAGCCTCTCCTCGTGACGGTGTCGGTCTGGTGTCAGCCTCTCCTCGTGACGGGGGTCGGTCTGGTGTCAGCCTCGCTAGTGACGGTTTCGGTCTGGTGTCAGCCTCTCCTCGTGACGGTGTCGGTCTGGTGTCAGCCTCGCTAGTGACGGTGTCAGTCTGGTGTCAGCCTCGCTAGTGACGGTTTCAGTCTGGTGTCAGCCTCTCCTCGTGACGGTGTCGGTCTGGTGTCAGCCTCTCCTCGTGACGGGGGTCGGTCTGGTGTCAGCCACGCTAGTGACAGGGTCGGTCTGTTGTCATCCTCGCCTCGTGACGGGGTCGGTCTGGTGTCAGCCTCTCCTCGTGACGGTGTCAGTCTGGTGTCAGCCTCTCCTCGTGACGGTGTCAGTCTGGTGTCAGCCTCGCTAGTGACGGTTTCAGTCTGGTGTCAGCCTCTCCTCGTGACGGTGTCGGTCTGGTGTCAGCCTCGCTAGTGACGGTTTCAGTCTGGTGTCAGCCTCTCCTCGTGACGGTGTCGGTCTGGTGTCAGCCTCGCTAGTGACGGGGTCGGTCTGGTGTCAGCCTCGCTAGTGACGGTGTCGGTCTGGTGTCAGCCTCGCCTCGTGACGGTGTCGGTCTGGTGTCAGCCTCGCCTCGTGACGGTGTCGGTCTGGTGTCAGCCTCGCCTCGTGACGGTGTCGGTGTGGTGTCAGCCTCTCCTCGTGATGGCGTCGGTCTGGTGTCAGCCTCGCTAGTGACGGTTTCAGTCTGGTGTCAGCCTCACCTCGTGACGGTGTCGGTCTGCTGTCATGCTCGCTAGTGACGGTGTCGGTCTGGTGTCATCCTCGCCTCGTGACGGGGTCGGTCTGGTGTCAGCCTCTCCTCGTGACGGTGTCGGTCTGGTGTCAGCCTCTCCTCGTGACGGGGTCGGTCTGGTGTCAGCCTCTCCTCGTGACGGGGGTCGGTCTGGTGTCAGCCTCGCTAGTGACGGTTTCGGTCTGGTGTCAGCCTCTCCTCGTGACGGTGTCGGTCTGGTGTCAGCCTCGCTAGTGACGGTGTCAGTCTGGTGTCAGCCTCGCTAGTGACGGTTTCAGTCTGGTGTCAGCCTCTCCTCGTGACGGTGTCAGTCTGGTGTCAGCCTCTCCTCGTGACGGTGTCAGTCTGGTGTCAGCCTCGCTAGTGACGGTTTCAGTCTGGTGTCAGCCTCTCCTCGTGACGGTGTCGGTCTGGTGTCAGCCTCGCCTCGTGACGGTGTCGGTCTGGTGTCATCCTCGCTAGTGACGGTGTCGGTCTGGTGTCAGCCTCTCCTCGTGACGGGGTCGGTCTGGTGTCAGCCTCGCTAGTGACGGTGTCGGTCTGGTGTCATCCTCGCCTCGTGACGGGGTCGGTCTGGTGTCAGCCTCGCTAGTGACGGGGTCGGTCTGGTGTCAGCCTCTCCTCGTGACGGTGTCGGTCTGGTGTCAGCCTCTCCTCGTGACGGTGTCGGTCTGGTGTCAGCCTCTCCTCGTGACGGGGTCGGTCTGGTGTCAGCCTCGCTAGTGACGGTTTCAGTCTGGTGTCAGCCTCTCCTCGTGACGGTGTCAGTCTGGTGTCTGCCTCGCTAGTGACGGGGTCGGTCTGGTGTCAGCCTCTCCTCGTGACGGTGTCGGTCTGGTGTCAGCCTCTCCTCGTGACGGGGTCCGTCTGGTGTCAGCCTCTCCTCGTGACGGGGTCGGTCTGGTGTCAGCCTCTCCTCGTGACGGGGTCGGTCTGGTGTCAGCCTCTCCTCGTGACGGGGTCGGTCTAGTGTCAGCCTCTCCTCGTGACGGTGTCGGTCTGGTGTCAGCCTCTCCTCGTGACGGGGTCGGTCTGGTGTCAGCCTCTCCTCGTGACGGGGGTCGGTCTGGTGTCAGCCACGCTAGTGACAGGGTCGGTCTGTTGTCATCCTCGCCTCGTGACGGGGTCGGTCTGGTGTCAGCCTCTCCTCGTGACGGTGTCGGTCTGGTGTCAGCCTCTCCTCGTGACGGGGTCGGTCTGGTGTCAGCCTCTCCTCGTGACGGGGGTCGGTCTGGTGTCAGCCTCGCTAGTGACGGTTTCGGTCTGGTGTCAGCCTCTCCTCGTGACGGTGTCGGTCTGGTGTCAGCCTCGCTAGTGACGGTGTCAGTCTGGTGTCAGCCTCGCTAGTGACGGTTTCAGTCTGGTGTCAGCCTCTCCTCGTGACGGTGTCAGTCTGGTGTCAGCCTCTCCTCGTGACGGTGTCAGTCTGGTGTCAGCCTCGCTAGTGACGGTTTCAGTCTGGTGTCAGCCTCTCCTCGTGACGGTGTCGGTCTGGTGTCAGCCTCTCCTCGTGACGGTGTCAGTCTGGTGTCAGCCTCGCTAGTGACGGTTTCAGTCTGGTGTCAGCCTCTCCTCGTGACGGTGTCAGTCTGGTGTCAGCCTCTCCTCGTGACGGTGTCAGTCTGGTGTCAGCCTCGCTAGTGACGGTTTCAGTCTGGTGTCAGCCTCTCCTCGTGACGGTGTCAGTCTGGTGTCAGCCTCTCCTCGTGACGGTGTCAGTCTGGTGTCAGCCTCGCTAGTGACGGTTTCAGTCTGGTGTCAGCCTCTCCTCGTGACAGTGTCCGTCTGGTGTCAGCCTCGCTAGTGACGGGGTCGGTCTGGTGTCAGCCTCGCTAGTGACGGGGTCGGTCTGGTGTCAGCCTCGCCTCGTGACGGTGTCAGTCTGGTGTCAGCCTCGCCTCGTGACGGTGTCGGTCTGGTGTCATCCTCGCTAGTGACGGTGTCGGTCTGGTGTCAGCCTCTCCTCGTGACGGTGTCAGTCTGGTGTCAGCCTCGCTAGTGACGGTTTCGGTCTGGTGTCAGCCTCTCCTCGTGACGGTGTCAGTCTGGTGTCAGCCTCGCTAGTGACGGTGTCCGTCTGGTGTCAGCCTCGCTAGTGACGGTGTCAGTCTGGTGTCAGCCTCTCCTCGTGACGGTGTCAGTCTGGTGTCAGCCTCGCTAGTGACGGTTTCAGTCTGGTGTCAGCCTCTCCTCGTGACGGTGTCCGTCTGGTGTCAGCCTCGCTAGTGACGGGGTCGGTCTGGTGTCAGCCTCGCTAGTGACGTGGTCGGTCTGGTGTCAGCCTCGCCTCGTGACGGTGTCGGTCTGGTGTCAGCCTCGCCTCGTGACGGTGTCGGTCTGGTGTCAGCCTCGCCTCGTGACGGTGTCGGTCTGGTGTCATCCTCGCTAGTGACGGTGTCGGTCTGGTGTCATCCTCGTCTCGTGACAGGGTCCGTCTGGTGTCAGCCTCGCTAGTGACGGTTTCGGTCTGGTGTCAGCCTCTCCTCGTGACGGTGTCAGTCTGGTGTCAGCCTCGCTAGTGACGGTGTCAGTCTGGTGTCAGCCTCTCCTCGTGACGGTGTCAGTCTGGTGTCAGCCTCGCTAGTGACGGTTTCAGTCTGGTGTCAGCCTCTCCTCGTGACGGTGTCCGTCTGGTGTCAGCCTCTCCTCGTGACGGTGTCAGTCTGGTGTCAGCCTCGCTAGTGACGGGGTCGGTCTGGTGTCAGCCTCTCCTCGTGACGGGGTCCGTCTGGTGTCAGCCTCTCCTCGTGACGGTGTCGGTCTGGTGTCAGCCTCTCCTCGTGACGGGGTCCGTTTGGTGTCAGCCTCTCCTCGTGACGGGGTCGGTCTGGTGTCAGCCTCTCCTCGTGACGGGGTCGGTCTGGTGTCAGCCTCGCTAGTGACGGTGTCAGTCTGGTGTCAGCCTCGCTAGTGACGGTTTCAGTCTGGTGTCAGCCTCTCCTCGTGACGGTGTCAGTCTGGTGTCAGCCTCGCTAGTGACGGTTTCAGTCTGGTGTCAGCCTCTCCTCGTGACGGTGTCAGTCTGGTGTCAGCCTCTCCTCGTGACGGTGTCAGTCTGGTGTCAGCCTCGCTAGTGACGGTTTCAGTCTGGTGTCAGCCTCTCCTCGTGACGGTGTCAGTCTGGTGTCAGCCTCTCCTCGTGACGGTGTCAGTCTGGTGTCAGCCTCGCTAGTGACGGTTTCAGTCTGGTGTCAGCCTTTCCTCGTGACGGTGTCCGTCTGGTGTCAGCCTCGCTAGTGACGGGGTCGGTCTGGTGTCAGCCTCGCTAGTGACGGGGTCGGTCTGGTGTCAGCCTCGCCTAGTGACGGTGTCGGTCTGGTGTCAGCCTCTCCTCGTGACAGGGTCCGTCTGGTGTCAGCCTCGCTAGTGACGGTTTCGGTCTGGTGTCAGCCTCTCCTCGTGACGGTGTCAGTCTGGTGTCAGCCTCGCTAGTGACGGTGTCAGTCTGGTGTCAGCCTCGCTAGTGACGGTTTCAGTCTGGTGTCAGCCTCTCCTCGTGACGGTGTCCGTCTGGTGTCAGCCTCTCCTCGTGACGGTGTCAGTCTGGTGTCAGCCTCGCTAGTGACGGGGTCGGTCTGGTGTCAGCCTCTCCTCGTGACGGGGTCGGTCTGGTGTCAGCCTCTCCTCGTGACGGGGTCCGTCTGGTGTCAGCCTCTCCTCGTGACGGGGTCCGTCTGGTGTCAGCCTCTCCTCGTGACGGGGTCCGTCTGGTGTCAGCCTCGCTAGTGACGGTTTCAGTCTGGTGTCAGCCTCTCCTCGTGACGGTGTCAGTCTGGTGTCAGCCTCGCTAGTGACGGTGTCAGTCTGGTGTCAGCCTCGCTAGTGACGGTTTCAGTCTGGTGTCAGCCTCTCCTCGTGACGGTGTCAGTCTGGTGTCAGCCTCGCTAGTGACGGGGTCGGTCTGGTGTCAGCCTCTCCTCGTGACGGTGTCAGTCTGGTGTCAGCCTCGCTAGTGACGGTTTCAGTCTGGTGTCAGCCTCTCCTCGTGACGGTGTCCGTCTGGTGTCAGCCTCTCCTCGTGACGGTGTCAGTCTGGTGTCAGCCTCGCTAGTGACGGAGTCGGTCTGGTGTCAGCCTCTCCTCGTGACGGGGTCGGTCTGGTGTCAGCCTCTCCTCGTGACGGTGTCGGTCTGGTGTCAGCCTCTCCTCGTGACGGGGTCCGTCTGGTGTCAGCCTCTCCTCGTGACGGTGTCAGTCTGGTGTCAGCCTCGCTAGTGACGGTTTCAGTCTGGTGTCAGCCTCTCCTCGTGACGGTGTCCGTCTGGTGTCAGCCTCGCTAGTGACGGGGTCGGTCTGGTGTCAGCCTCGCTAGTGACGGGGTCGGTCTGGTGTCAGCCTCACCTCGTGACGGTGTCGGTCTGGTGTCAGCCTCGCCTCGTGACGGTGTCGGTCTGGTGTCATCCTCGCTAGTGACGGTGTCGGTCTGGTGTCATCCTCGCCTCGTGACGGGGTCGGTCTGGTGTCAGCCTCGCTAGTGACGGAGTCGGTCTGGTGTCAGCCTCTCCTCGTGACGGTGTCGGTCTGGTGTCAGCCTCTCCTCGTGACGGTGTCGGTCTGGTGTCAGCCTCTCCTCGTGACAGGGTCCGTCTGGTGTCAGCCTCGCTAGTGACGGTTTCAGTCTGGTGTCAGCCTCTCCTCGTGACGGTGTCAGTCTGGTGTCAGCCTCTCCTCGTGACGGGGTCGGTCTGGTGTCAGCCTCTCCTCGTGACGGTGTCAGTCTGGTGTCAGCCTCGCTAGTGACGGTTTCAGTCTGGTGTCAGCCTCTCCTCGTGACGGTGTCCGTCTGGTGTCAGCCTCGCTAGTGACGGGGTCGGTCTGGTGTCAGCCTCGCTAGTGACGGGGTCGGTCTGGTGTCAGCCTCGCCTCGTGATGGTGTCGGTCTGGTGTCAGCCTCGCCTCGTGACGGTGTCAGTCTGGTGTCAGCCTCGCTAGTGACGGTTTCAGTCTGGTGTCAGCCTCTCCTCGTGACGGTGTCAGTCTGGTGTCAGCCTCTCTAGTGACGTTGTCAGTCTGGTGTCAGCCTCGCTAGTGACGGTTTCAGTCTGGTGTCAGCCTCTCCTCGTGACGGTGTCAGTCTGGTGTCAGCCTCGCTAGTGACGGTTTCAGTCTGGTGTCAGCCTCTCCTCGTGACGGTGTCAGTCTGGTGTCAGCCTCTCCTCGTGACGGTGTCAGTCTGGTGTCAGCCTCGCTAGTGACGGTTTCAGTCTGGTGTCAGCCTCTCCTCGTGACGGTGTCCGTCTGGTGTCAGCCTCGCTAGTGACGGGGTCGCTCTAGTGTCAGCCTCTCCTCGTGACGGGGTCGGTCTGGTGTCAGCCTCTCCTCGTGACGGTGTCGGTCTGGTGTCAGCCTCTCCTCGTGACGGGGTCCGTCTGGTGTCAGCCTCTCCTCGTGATGGGGTCGGTCTGGTGTCAGCCTCTCCTCGTGACAGGGTCCGTCTGGTGTCAGCCTCGCTAGTGACGGTTTTTTTTCTGGTGTCAGACTCTCCTCGTGACGGTGTCAGTCTGGTGTCAGCCTCGCTAGTGACGGTGTCAGTCTGGTGTCAGCCTCGCTAGTGACGGTTTCAGTCTGGTGTCAGCCTCTCCTCGTGACGGTGTCAGTCTGGTGTCAGCCTCGCTAGTGACGGTTTCAGTCTGGTGTCAGCCTCTCCTCGTGACGGTGTCAGTCTGGTGTCAGCCTCTCCTCGTGACGGTGTCAGTCTGGTGTCAGCCTCGCTAGTGACGGGGTCGGTCTGGTGTCAGCCTCTCCTCGTGACGGGGTCGGTCTGGTGTCAGCCTCTCCTCATGACGGGGTCCGTCTGGTGTCAGCCTCTCCTCGTGACGGGGTCGGTCTGGTGTCAGCCTCTCCTCGTGACGGGGTCGGTCTGGTGTCAGCCTCGCTAGTGACGGTTTCAGTCTGGTGTCAGCCTCTCCTCGTGACGGTGTCAGTCTGGTGTCAGCCTCGCTAGTGACGGTGTCAGTCTGGTGTCAGCCTCGCTAGTGACGGTTTCAGTCTGGTGTCAGCCTCTCCTCGTGACGGTGTCAGTCTGGTGTCAGCCTCGCTAGTGACGGGGTCGGTCTGGTGTCAGCCTCTCCTCGTGACGGGGTCGGTCTGGTGTCAGCCTCTCCTCGTGACGGTGTCAGTCTGGTGTCAGCCTCGCTAGTGACGGTTTCAGTCTGGTGTCAGCCTCTCCTCGTGACGGTGTCCGTTTGGTGTCAGCCTCGCTAGAGACGGGGTCGGTCTGGTGTCAGCCTCGCTAGTGACGGGGTCGGTCTGGTGTCAGCCTCGCCTCGTGACGGTGTCGGTCTGGTGTCATCCTCTCCTCGTGACAGGGTCCGTCTGGTGTCAGCCTCGCTAGTGACGGTTTCGGTCTGGTGTCAGCCTCTCCTCGTGACGGTGTCAGTCTGGTGTCAGCCTCGCTAGTGACGGTTTCAGTCTGGTGTCAGCCTCTCCTCGTGACGGTGTCCGTCTGGTGTCAGCCTCTCCTCGTGACGGTGTCAGTCTGGTGTCAGCCTCACTAGTGACGGGGTCGGTTTGGTGTCAGCCTCTCCTCGTGACGGGGTCCGTCTGGTGTCAGCCTCTCCTCGTGACGGTGTCAGTCTGGTGTCAGCCTCTCCTCGTGACGGTGTCGGTCTGGTGTCAGCCTCTCCTCGTGACGGGGTCCGTCTGGTGTCAGCCTCTCCTCGTGACGGTGTCAGTCTGGTGTCAGCCTCTCCTCGTGACGGTGTCAGTCTGGTGTCAGCCTCGCTAGTGACGGTGTCAGTCTGGTGTCAGCCTCTCCTCGTGACAGTGTCAGTCTGGTGTCAGCCTCGCTAGTGACGGTTTCAGTCTGGTGTCAGCCTCTCCTCGTGACGGTGTCCGTCTGGTGTCAGCCTCGCTAGTGACGGGGTCGGTCTGGTGTCAGCCTCGCTAGTGACGGGGTCGGTCTGGTGTCAGCCTCGCCTCGTGACGGTGTCGGTCTGGTGTCAGCCTCGCCTCGTGACGGTGTCGGTCTGGTGTCATCCTCGCTAGTGACGGAGTCGGTCTGGTGTCAGCCTCTCCTCGTGACGGTGTCGGTCTGGTGTCAGCCTCTCCTCGTGACGGTGTCGGTCTGGTGTCAGCCTCTCCTCGTGACGGTGTCAGTCTGGTGTCAGCCTCTCCTCGTGACGGTGTCAGTCTGGTGTCAGCCTCGCTAGTGACGGTTTCAGTCTGGTGTCAGCCTCTCCTCGTGACATTGTCCGTCTGGTGTCAGCCTCTCCTCGTGACGGTGTCAGTCTGGTGTCAGCCTCGCTAGTGACGGGGTCGGTCTGGTGTCAGCCTTTCCTCGTGACGGGGTCGGTCTGGTGTCAGCCTCTCCTCGTGACGGGGTCCGTCTGGTGTCAGCCTCTCCTCGTGACGGGGTCCGTCTGGTGTCAGCCTCTCCTCGTGACGGGGTCGGTCTGGTGTCAGCCTCTCCTCGTGACGGGGTCGGTCTGGTGTCAGCCTCGCTAGTGACGGTTTCAGTCTGGTGTCAGCCTCTCCTCGTGACGGTGTCAGTCTGATGTCAGCCTCGCTAGTGACGGTTTCAGTCTGGTGTCAGCCTCTCCTCGTGACGGTGTCAGTCTGGTGTCAGCCTCGCTAGTGACGGTGTCAGTCTGGTGTCAGCCTCGCTAGTGACGGTGTCAGTCTGGTGTCAGCCTCTCCTCGTGACGGTGTCAGTCTGGTGTCAGCCTCTCCTCGTGACGGTGTCAGTCTGGTGTCAGCCTCGCTAGTGACGGTTTCAGTCTGGTTTCAGCCTCTCCTCGTGACGGTGTCCGTCTGGTGTCAGCCTCTCCTCGTGACGGTGTCAGTCTGGTGTCAGCCTCGCTAGTGACGGGGTCGGTCTGGTGTCAGCCTCTCCTCGTGACGGGGTCCGTCTGGTGTCAGCCTCTCCTCGTGACGGGGTCGGTCTGGTGTCAGCCTCTCCTCGTGACGGGGTCGGTCTGGTGTCAGCCTCTCCTCGTGACGGTGTCGGTCTGGTGTCAGCCTCTCCTCGTGACGGGGTCCGTCTGGTGTCAGCCTCTCTTCGTGACGGGGTCGGTCTGGTGTCAGCCTCTCCTCGTGACAGGGTCCGTCTGGTGTCAGCCTCGCTAGTGACGGTTTTTTTTCTGGTGTCAGACTCTCCTCGTGACGGTGTCAGTCTGGTGTCAGCCTCGCTAGTGACGGTGTCAGTCTGGTGTCAGCCTCGCTAGTGACGGTTTCAGTCTGGTGTCAGCCTCTCCTCGTGACGGTGTCAGTCTGGTGTCAGCCTCGCTAGTGACGGTTTCAGTCTGGTGTCAGCCTCTCCTCGTGACGGTGTCAGTCTGGTGTCAGCCTCTCCTCGTGACGGTGTCAGTCTGGTGTCAGCCTCGCTAGTGACGGGGTCGGTCTGGTGTCAGCCTCTCCTCGTGACGGGGTCGGTCTGGTGTCAGCCTCTCCTCATGACGGGGTCCGTCTGGTGTCAGCCTCTCCTCGTGACGGGGTCGGTCTGGTGTCAGCCTCTCCTCGTGACGGGGTCGGTCTGGTGTCAGCCTCGCTAGTGACGGTTTCAGTCTGGTGTCAGCCTCTCCTCGTGACGGTGTCAGTCTGGTGTCAGCCTCGCTAGTGACGGTGTCAGTCTGGTGTCAGCCTCGCTAGTGACGGTTTCAGTCTGGTGTCAGCCTCTCCTCGTGACGGTGTCAGTCTGGTGTCAGCCTCGCTAGTGACGGGGTCGGTCTGGTGTCAGCCTCTCCTCGTGACGGGGTCGGTCTGGTGTCAGCCTCTCCTCGTGACGGTGTCAGTCTGGTGTCAGCCTCGCTAGTGACGGTTTCAGTCTGGTGTCAGCCTCTCCTCGTGACGGTGTCCGTTTGGTGTCAGCCTCGCTAGAGACGGGGTCGGTCTGGTGTCAGCCTCGCTAGTGACGGGGTCGGTCTGGTGTCAGCCTCGCCTCGTGACGGTGTCGGTCTGGTGTCATCCTCTCCTCGTGACAGGGTCCGTCTGGTGTCAGCCTCGCTAGTGACGGTTTCGGTCTGGTGTCAGCCTCTCCTCGTGACGGTGTCAGTCTGGTGTCAGCCTCGCTAGTGACGGTTTCAGTCTGGTGTCAGCCTCTCCTCGTGACGGTGTCCGTCTGGTGTCAGCCTCTCCTCGTGACGGTGTCAGTCTGGTGTCAGCCTCACTAGTGACGGGGTCGGTCTGGTGTCAGCCTCTCCTCGTGACGGGGTCCGTCTGGTGTCAGCCTCTCCTCGTGACGGTGTCAGTCTGGTGTCAGCCTCTCCTCGTGACGGTGTCGGTCTGGTGTCAGCCTCTCCTCGTGACGGGGTCCGTCTGGTGTCAGCCTCTCCTCGTGACGGTGTCAGTCTGGTGTCAGCCTCTCCTCGTGACGGTGTCAGTCTGGTGTCAGCCTCGCTAGTGACGGTGTCAGTCTGGTGTCAGCCTCTCCTCGTGACGGTGTCAGTCTGGTGTCAGCCTCGCTAGTGACGGTTTCAGTCTGGTGTCAGCCTCTCCTCGTGACGGTGTCCGTCTGGTGTCAGCCTCGCTAGTGACGGGGTCGGTCTGGTGTCAGCCTCGCTAGTGACGGGGTCGGTCTGGTGTCAGCCTCGCCTCGTGACGGTGTCGGTCTGGTGTCAGCCTCTCCTCGTGACGGTGTCAGTCTGGTGTCAGCCTCACTAGTGACGGGGTCGGTCTGGTGTCAGCCTCTCCTCGTGACGGGGTCCGTCTGGTGTCAGCCTCTCCTCGTGACGGTGTCGGTCTGGTGTCAGCCTCTCCTCGTGACGGTGTCGGTCTGGTGTCAGCCTCTCCTCGTGACGGTGTCAGTCTGGTGTCAGCCTCTCCTCGTGACGGTGTCAGTCTGGTGTCAGCCTCGCTAGTGACGGTTTCAGTCTGGTGTCAGCCTCTCCTCGTGACATTGTCCGTCTGGTGTCAGCCTCTCCTCGTGACGGTGTCAGTCTGGTGTCAGCCTCGCTAGTGACGGGGTCGGTCTGGTGTCAGCCTCTCCTCGTGACGGTGTCGGTCTGGTGTCAGCCTCTCCTCGTGACGGTGTCAGTCTGGTGTCAGCCTCTCCTCGTGACGGTGTCAGTCTGGTGTCAGCCTCGCTAGTGACGGTTTCAGTCTGGTTTCAGCCTCTCCTCGTGACGGTGTCCGTCTGGTGTCAGCCTCTCCTCGTGACGGTGTCAGTCTGGTGTCAGCCTCGCTAGTGACGGGGTCGGTCTGGTGTCAGCCTCTCCTCGTGACGGGGTCCGTCTGGTGTCAGCCTCTCCTCGTGACGGGGTCGGTCTGGTGTCAGCCTCTCCTCGTGACGGTGTCAGTCTGGTGTCAGCCTCTCCTCGTGACGGGGTCCGTCTGGTGTCAGCCTCTCCTCGTGACGGGGTCGGTCTGGTGTCAGCCTCTCCTCGTGACGGGGTCGGTCTGGTGTCAGCCTCTCCTCGTGACGGTGTCGGTCTGGTGTCAGCCTCTCCTCGTGACGGGTTCCGTCTGGTGTCAGCCTCTCTTCGTGACGGGGTCGGTCTGGTGTCAGCCTCGCCTCGTGACGGTGTCGGTCTGGTGTCAGCCTCGCCTCGTGACGGTGTCGGTCTGGTGTCATCCTTGCTAGTGACGGTGTCGGTCTGGTGTCATCCTCGCCTCGTGACGGGGTCGGTCTGGTGTCAGCCTCGCTAGTGACGGAGTCGGTCTGGTGTCAGCCTCTCCTCGTGACGGTGTCGGTCTGGTGTCAGCCTCTCCTCGTGACGGTGTCGGTCTGGTGTCAGCCTCTCCTCGTGACAGGGTCCGTCTGGTGTCAGCCTCGCTAGTGACGGTTTTGGTCTGGTGTCAGCCTCTCCTCGTGACGGTGTCGGTCTGGTGTCAGCCTCTCCTCGTGACGGGGTCCGTCTGGTGTCAGCCTCTCCTCGTGACGGGGTCCGTCTGGTGTCAGCCTCTCCTCGTGACGGGGTCGGTCTGGTGTCAGCCTCGCTAGTGACGGTTTCAGTCTGGTGTCAGCCTCTCCTCGTGACGGTGTCAGTCTGGTGTCAGCCTCGCTAGTGACGGTGTCAGTCTGGTGTCAGCCTCGCTAGTGACGGTTTCAGTCTGGTGTCAGCCTCGCTAGTGACGGGGTCGGTCTGGTGTCAGCCTCTCCTCGTGACGGGGTCGGTCTGGTGTCAGCCTCTCCTCGTGACGGTGTCAGTCTGGTGTCAGCCTCGCTAGTGACGGTTTCAGTCTGGTGTCAGCCTCTCCTCGTGACGGTGTCAGTCTGGTGTCAGCCTCTCCTAGTGACGGTGTCAGTCTGGTGTCAGCCTCGCTAGTGACGGTTTCAGTCTGGTGTCAGCCTCTCCTCGTGACGGTGTCCGTCTGGTGTCAGCGTCTCCTCGTGACAGTGTCAGTCTGGTGTCAGCCTCGCTAGTGACGGTGTCGGTCTGGTGTCATCCTCGCCTCGTGACGGGGTCGGTCTGGTGTCAGCCTCGCTAGTGACGGTTTCAGTCTGGTGTCAGCCTCTCCTCGTGACGGTGTCCGTCTGGTGTCAGCCTCGCTAGTGACGGGGTCGGTCTGGTGTCAGCCTCGCCTCGTGACGGGGTCGGTCTGGTGTCAGCCTCTCCTCGTGACGGGGTCGGTCTGGTGTCAGCCTCTCCTCGTGACGGTGTCGGTCTGGTGTCAGCCTCTCCTCGTGATGGGGTCTGTCTGGTGTCAGCCTCTCCTCGTGACGGGGTCGGTCTGGTGTCAGCCTCTCCTCGTGACGGGGTCGGTCTGGTGTCAGCCTCGCTAGTGACGGTTTCAGTCTGGTGTCAGCCTCTCCTCGTGACGGTGTCAGTCTGGTGTCAGCCTCGCTAGTGACGGTTTCAGTCTGGTGTCAGCCTCGCTAGTGACGGTTTCAGTCTGGTGTCAGCCTCTCCTCGTGACGGTGTCAGTCTGGTGTCAGCCTCGCTAGTGACGGTTTCAGTCTGGTGTCAGCCTCTCCTCGTGACGGTGTCCGTCTGGTGTCAGCCTCGTTAGTGACGGGGTCGGTCTGGTGTCAGCCTCGCTAGTGACGGGGTCGGTCTGGTGTCAGCCTCGCCTCGTGACGGTGTCGGTCTGGTGTCAGCCTCTCCTCGTGACTGTGTCGGTCTGGTGTCATTCTCGCTAATGACGGTGTCGGTCTGGTGTCATCCTCGCCTCGTGACGGGGTCGGTCTGGTGTCAGCCTCGCTAGTGACGGAGTCGGTCTGGTGTCAGCCTCTCCTCGTGACGGTGTCGGTCTGGTGTCAGCCTCTCCTCGTGACGGTGTCCGTCTGGTGTCAGCCTCTCCTCGTGACAGGGTCCGTCTGGTGTCAGCCTCGCTAGTGACGGTTTCGGTCTGGTGTCAGCCTCTCCTCGTGACGGTGTCAGTCTGGTGTCAGCCTCGCTAGTGACGGTGTCAGTCTGGTGTCAGCCTCGCTAGTGACGGGGTCGGTCTGGTGTCAGCCTCTCCTCGTGACGGTGTCCGTCTGGTGTCAGCCTCTCCTCGTGACGGTGTCAGTCTGGTGTCAGCCTCGCTAGTGACGGGGTCGGTCTGGTGTCAGCCTCTCCTCGTGACGGGGTCGGTCTGGTGTCAGCCTCTCCTCGTGACGGTGTCGGTCTGGTGTCAGCCTCTCCTCGTGACGGGGTCCGTCTGGTGTCAGCCTCTCCTCGTGACGGGGTCGGTCTGGTGTCAGCCTCTCCTCGTGACGGGGTCGGTCTGGTGTCAGCCTCTCCTCGTGACGGTGTCAGTCTGGTGTCAGCCTCGCTAGTGACGGTGTCAGTCTGGTGTCAGCCTCGCTAGTGACGGTGTCAGTCTGGTGTCAGCCTCGCTAGTGACGGTGTCAGTCTGGTGTCAGCCTCTCCTCGTGACGGTGTCAGTCTGGTGTCAGCCTCTCCTCGTGACGGTGTCAGTCTGGTGTCAGCCTCGCTAGTGACGGTTTCAGTCTGGTGTCAGCCTCTCCTCGTGACGGTGTCCGTCTGGTGTCAGCCTCTCCTCGTGACGGTGTCAGTCTGGTGTCAGCCTCGCTAGTGACGGGGTCGGTCTGGTGTCAGCCTTTCCTCGTGACGGGGTCGGTCTGGTGTCAGCCTCTCCTCGTGACGGTGTCAGTCTGGTGTCAGCTTCTCCTCGTGACGGTGTCAGTCTGGTGTCAGCCTCGCTAGTGACGGTTTCAGTCTGGTGTCAGCCTCTCCTCGTGACGGTGTCAGTCTGGTGTCAGCCTCGCTAGTGACGGTTTCAGTCTGGTGTCAGCCTCTCCTCGTGACGGTGTCCGTCTGGTGTCAGCCTCGCTAGTGACGGGGTCGGTCTGGTGTCAGCCTCGCTAGTGACGGGGTCGGTCTGGTGTCAGCCTCGCCTCGTGACGGTGTCGGTCTGGTGTCAGCCTCGCCTCGTGACGGTGTCGGTCTGGTGTCATCCTCGCTAGTGACGGTGTCGGTCTGGTGTCATCCTCGCCTCGTGACGGGGTCGGTCTGGTGTCAGCCTCGCTAGTGACGGAGTCGGTCTGGTGTCAGCCTCTCCTCGTGACGGTGTCGGTCTGGTGTCAGCCTCTCCTAGTGACGGTGTCGGTCTGGTGTCAGCCTCTCCTCGTGACAGGGTCCGTCTGGTGTCAGCCTCGCTAGTGACGGTTTCGGTCTGGTGTCAGCCTCTCCTCGTGACGGTGTCGGTCTGGTGTCAGCCTCTCCTCGTGACGGGGTCCGTCTGGTGTCAGCCTCTCCTCGTGACGGGGTCGGTCTGGTGTCAGCCTCTCCTCGTGACGGGGTCGGTCTGGTGTCAGCCTCGCTAGTGACGGTTTCAGTCTGGTGTCAGCCTCTCCTCGTGACTGTGTCAGTCTGGTGTCAGCCTCGCTAGTGACGGTGTCAGTCTGGTGTCAGCCTCGCTAGTGACGGTTTCAGTCTGGTGTCAGCCTCGCTAGTGACGGGGTCGGTCTGGTGTCAGCCTCTCCTCGTGACGGGGTCGGTCTGGTGTCAGCCTCTCCTCGTGACGGTGTCAGTCTGGTGTCAGCCTCGCTAGTGACGGTTTCAGTCTGGTGTCAGCCTCTCCTCGTGACGGTGTCAGTCTGGTGTCAGCCTCTCCTCGTGACGGTGTCAGTCTGGTGTCAGCCTCGCCTCGTGACGGTGTCATTCTGGTGTCAGCCTCGCTAGTGACGGTTTCAGTCTGGTGTCAGCCTCTCCTCGTGACGGTGTCCGTCTGGTGTCAGCCTCTCCTCGTGACGGTGTCGGTCTGGTGTCATCCTCGCCTCGTGACGGGGTCGGTCTGGTGTCAGCCTCGCTAGTGACGGTTTCAGTCTGGTGTCAGCCTCTCCTCGTGACGGTGTCCGTCTGGTGTCAGCCTCGCTAGTGACGGGGTCGGTCTGGTGTCAGCCTCGCCTCGTGACGGTGTCGGTCTGGTGTCTGCCTCGCCTCGTGACGGTGTCAGTCTGGTGTCAGCCTCGCTAGTGACGGTGTCAGTCTGGTGTCAGCCTCTCCTCGTGACGGTGTCAGTCTGGTGTCAGCCTCTCCTCGTGACGGTGTCAGTCTGGTGTCAGCCTCGCTAGTGACGGTTTCAGTCTGGTGTCAGCCTCTCCTCGTGACGGTGTCCGTCTGGTGTCAGCCTCTCCTCGTGACGGTGTCAGTCTGGTGTCAGCCTCGCTAGTGACGGGGTCGGTCTGGTGTCAGCCTCGCTAGTGACGGGGTCGGTCTGGTGTCAGCCTCGCCTCGTGACGGTGTCGGTCTGGTGTCAGCCTCGCCTCGTGACGGTGTCGGTCTGGTGTCATTCTCGCTAGTGACGGTGTCGGTCTGGTGTCATCCTCGCCTCGTGACGGGGTCGGTCTGGTGTCAGCCTCGCTAGTGACGGAGTCGGTCTGGTGTCAGCTTCTCCTCGTGACGGTGTCGGTCTGGTGTCAGCCTCTCCTCGTGACGGTGTCAGTCTGGTGTCAGCCTCTCCTCGTGACAGGGTCCGTCTGGTGTCAGCCTCGCTAGTGACGGTTTCGGTCTGGTGTCAGCCTCTCCTCGTGACGGTGTCAGTCTGGTGTCAGCCTCGCTAGTGACGGTGTCAGTCTGGTGTCAGCCTCGCTAGTGACGGTGTCAGTCTGGTGTCAGCCTCTCCTCGTGACGGTGTCAGTCTGGTGTCAGCCTCTCCTCGTGACGGTGTCAGTCTGGTGTCAGCCTCGCTAGTGACGGTTTCAGTCTGGTGTCAGCCTCTCCTCGTGACGGTGTCCGTCTGGTGTCAGCCTCTCCTCGTGACGGTGTCAGTCTGGTGTCAGCCTCGCTAGTGACGGGGTCGGTCTGGTGTCAGCCTCTCCTCGTGACGGGGTCGGTCTGGTGTCAGCCTCTCCTCGTGACGGTGTCGGTCTGGTGTCAGCCTTTCCTCGTGACGGGGTCCGTCTGGTGTCAGCCTCTCCTCGTGACGGGGTCGGTCTGGTGTCAGCCTCTCCTCGTGACGGGGTCGGTCTGGTGTCAGCCTCGCTAGTGACGGTTTCAGTCTGGTGTCAGCCTCTCCTCGTGACGGTGTCAGTCTGGTGTCAGCCTCGCTAGTGACGGTGTCAGTCTGGTGTCAGCCTCGCTAGTGACGGTGTCAGTCTGGTGTCAGCCTCTCCTCGTGACGGTGTCAGTCTGGTGTCAGCCTCTCCTCGTGACGGTGTCAGTCTGGTGTCAGCCTCGCTAGTGACGGTTTCAGTCTGGTGTCAGCCTCTCCTCGTGACGGTGTCCGTCTGGTGTCAGCCTCTCCTCGTGACGGTGTCAGTCTGGTGTCAGCCTCGCTAGTGACGGGGTCGGTCTGGTGTCAGCCTTTCCTCGTGACGGGGTCGGTCTGGTGTCAGCCTCTCCTCGTGACGGTGTCCGTCTGGTGTCAGCCTTGCTAGTGACGGGGTCGGTCTGGTGTCAGCCTCGCTAGTGACGGGGTCGGTCTGGTGTCAGCCTCGCCTCGTGACGGTGTCGGTCTGGTGTCAGCCTCGCCTCGTGACGGTGTCGGTCTGGTGTAATCCTCGCTAGTGACGGTGTCGGTCTGGTGTCAGCCTCTCCTCGTGACGGTGTCAGTCTGGTGTCAGCCTCTCCTCGTGACGGTGTCAGTCTGGTGTCAGCCTCGCTAGTGACGGTTTCAGTCTGGTGTCAGCCTCTCCTCGTGACGGTGTCCGTCTGGTGTCAGCCTCTCCTCGTGACGGGGTCGGTCTGGTGTCAGCCTCTCCTCGTGACGGTGTCAGTCTGGTGTCAGCCTCGCTAGTGACGGTTTCAGTCTGTTGTCAGCCTCTCCTCGTGACGGTGTCCGTCCGGTGTCAGCCTCTCCTCGTGACGGTGTCAGTCTGGTGTCAGCCTCGCTAGTGACGGGGTCGGTCTGGTGTCAGCCTCTCCTCGTGACGGGGTCGGTCTGGTGTCAGCCTCGCTAGTGACGGGGTCGGTCTGGTGTCAGCCTCTCCTCGTGACGGGGTCGGTCTGGTGTCAGCCTCGCTAGTGACGGTGTCAGTCTGGTGTCATCCTCGATAGTGACGGTTTCAGTCTGGTGTCAGCCTCTCCTCGTGACGGTGTCAGTCTGGTGTCAGCCTCGCTAGTGACGGTTTCAGTCTGGTGTCAGCCTCTCCTCGTGACGGTGTCAGTCTGGTGTCAGCCTCTCCTCGTGACGGTGTCAGTCTGGTGTCAGCCTCTCCTCGTGACGGGGTCGGTCTGGTGTCAGCCTCGCTAGTGACGGTTTCAGTCTGGTGTCAGCCACTCCTCGTGACGGTGTCCGTCTGGTGTCAGCCTTGCTAGTGACGGGGTCGGTCTGGTGTCAGCCTCGCCTCGTGACGGTGTCGGTCTGGTGTCAGCCTCGCCTCGTGACGGTGTCGGTCTGGTGTCATCCTCGCTAGTGACGGTGTCGGTCTGGTGTCATCCTCGCCTCGTGACGGGGTCGGTCTGGTGTCAGCCTCGCTAGTGACGGAGTCGGTCTGGTGTCAGCCTCTCCTCGTGACGGTGTCGGTCTGGTGTCAGCCTCTCCTCGTGACGGTGTCGGTCTGGTGTCAGCCTCTCCTCGTGACAGGGTCCGTCTGGTGTCAGCCTCGCTAGTGACGGTTTCAGTCTGGTGTCAGCCTCTCCTCGTGACGGTGTCAGTCTGGTGTCAGCCTCGCTAGTGACGGTGTCAGTCTGGTGTCAGCCTCGCTAGTGACGGTTTCAGTCTGGTGTCAGCCTCTCCTCGTGACGGTGTCAGTCTGGTGTCAGCCTCGCTAGTGACGGTTTCAGTCTGGTGTCAGCCTCTCCTCGTGACGGTGTCAGTCTGGTGTCAGCCTCGCTAGTGACGGTGTCCGTCTGGTGTCAGCCTCTCCTCGTGACGGTGTCAGTCTGGTGTCAGCCTCGCTAGTGACGGTGTCAGTCTGGTGTCAGCCTCTCCTCGTGACGGTGTCAGTCTGGTGTCAGCCTCTCCTCGTGACGGTGTCAGTCTGGTGTCAGCCTCTCCTCGTGACGGTGTCAGTCTGGTGTCAGCCTCGCTAGTGACGGTTTCAGTCTGGTGTCAGCCTCTCCTCGTGACGGTGTCAGTCTGGTGTCAGCCTCTCCTCGTGACGGTGTCAGTCTGGTGTCAGCCTCGCTAGTGACGGTTTCAGTCTGGTGTCAGCCTCTCCTCGTGACGGTGTCCGTCTGGTGTCAGCCTCTCCTCGTGACGGTGTCAGTCTGGTGTCAGCCTCGCTAGTGACGGGGTCGGTCTGGTGTCAGCCTCTCCTCGTGACGGGGTCGGTCTGGTGTCAGCCTCTCCTCGTGACGGTGTCGGTCTGGTGTCAGCCTCTCCTCGTGACGGGGTCCGTCTGGTGTCAGCCTCTCCTCGTGACGGGGTCGGTCTGGTGTCAGCCTCTCCTCGTGACGGGGTCGGTCTGGTGTCAGCCTCGCTAGTGACGGTTTCAGTCTGGTGTCAGCCTCTCCTCGTGACGGTGTCAGTCTGGTGTCAGCCTCGCTAGTGACGGTGTCAGTCTGGTGTCAGCCTCGCTAGTGACGGTTTCAGTCTGGTGTCAGCCTCTCCTCGTGACGGTGTCAGTCTGGTGTCAGCCTCGCTAGTGACGGTTTCAGTCTGGTGTCAGCCTCTCCTCGTGACGGTGTCAGTCTGGTGTCAGCCTCGCTAGTGACTGTGTCCGTCTGGTGTCAGCCTCTCCTCGTGACGGTGTCAGTCTGGTGTCAGCCTCGCTAGTGACGGTGTCAGTCTGGTGTCAGCCTCTCCTCGTGACGGTGTCAGTCTGGTGTCAGCCTCTCCTCGTGACGGTGTCAGTCTGGTGTCAGCCTCGCTAGTGACGGTTTCAGTCTGGTGTCAGCCTCTCCTCGTGACGGTGTCAGTCTGGTGTCAGCCTCTCCTCGTGACGGTGTCAGTCTGGTGTCAGCCTCGCTAGTGACGGTTTCAGTCTGGTGTCAGCCTCTCCTCGTGACGGTGTCCGTCTGGTGTCAGCCTCGCTAGTGACGGTGTCAGTCTGGTGTCAGCCTCGCTAGTGACGGTGTCAGTCTGGTGTCAGCCTCTCCTCGTGACGGTGTCAGTCTGGTGTCAGCCTCTCCTCGTGACGGTGTCAGTCTGGTGTCAGCCTCGCTAGTGACGGTTTCAGTCTGGTGTCAGCCTCTCCTCGTGTCGGTGTCCGTCTGGTGTCAGCCTCTCCTCGTGACGGTGTCAGTCTGGTGTCAGCCTCGCTAGTGACGGGGTCGGTCTGGTGTCAGCCTCTCCTCGTGACGGGGTCGGTCTGGTGTCAGCCTCTCCTCGTGACGGTGTCGGTCTGGTGTCAGCCTCTCCTCGTGACGGGGTCCGTCTGGTGTCAGCCTCTCCTCGTGACGGGGTCGGTCTGGTGTCAGCCTCTCCTCGTGACGGGGTCGGTCTGGTGTCAGCCTCTCCTCGTGACGGGGTCGGTCTGGTGTCAGCCTCGCTAGTGACGGTTTCAGTCTGGTGTCAGCCTCTTCTCGTGATGGTGTCAGTCTGGTGTCAGCCTCGCTAGTGACGGTGTCAGTCTGGTGTCAGCCTCTCCTCGTGACGGTGTCAGTCTGGTGTCAGCCTCTCCTCGTGACGGTGTCAGTCTGGTGTCAGCCTCGCTAGTGACGGTTTCAGTCTGGTGTCAGCCTCTCCTCGTGACGGTGTCCGTCTGGTGTCAGCCTCTCCTCGTGACGGTGTCGGTCTGGTGTCAGCCTCGCTAGTGACGGTTTCAGTCTGGTGTCAGCCTCTCCTCGTGACGGTGTCAGTCTGGTGTCAGCCTCTCCTCGTGACGGTGTCAGTCTGGTGTCAGCCTCGCTAGTGACGGTTTCAGTCTGGTGTCAGCCTCTCCTCGTGACGGTGTCCGTCTGGTGTCAGCCTCGCTAGTGACGGGGTCAGTCTGGTGTCAGCCTCGCTAGTGACGGGGTCGATCTGGTGTCAGCCTCGCCTCGTGACGGTGTCGGTCTGGTGTCAGCCTCGCCTCGTGACGGTGTCGGTCTGGTGTCAGCCTCGCCTCGTGACGGTGTCGGTCTGGTGTCATCCTCGCTAGTGACGGTGTCGGTCTGGTGTCATCCTCGCCTCGTGACGGGGTCGGTCTGGTGTCAGCCTCGTTAGTGACGGAGTGGGTCTGGTGTCAGCCTCTCCTCGTGACGGTGTCGGTCTGGTGTCAGCCTCTCCTCGTGACGGTGTCGGTCTGGTGTCAGCCTCTCCTCGTGACAGGGTCCGTCTGGTGTCAGCCTCGCTAGTGACGGTTTCGGTCTGGTGTCAGCCTCTCCTCGTGACGGTGTCAGTCTGGTGTCAGCCTCGCTAGTGACGGTGTCAGTCTGGTGTCAGCCTCGCTAGTGACGGTGTCAGTCTGGTGTCAGCCTCTCCTCGTGACGGTGTCAGTCTGGTGTCAGCCTCTCCTCGTGACGGTGTCAGTCTGGTGTCAGCCTCGCTAGTGACGGTTTCAGTCTGGTGTCAGCCTCTCCTCGTGACGGTGTCCGTCTGGTGTCAGCCTCTCCTCGTGACGGTGTCAGTCTGGTGTCAGCCTCGCTAGTGACGGGGTCGGTCTGGTGTCAGCCTCTCCTCGTGACGGGGTCGGTCTGGTGTCAGCCTCTCCTCGTGACGGTGTCGGTCTGGTGTCAGCCTCTCCTCGTGACGGGGTCCGTCTGGTGTCAGCCTCTCCTCGTGACGGGGTCGGTCTGGTGTCAGCCTCTCCTCGTGACGGGGTCGGTCTGGTGTCAGCCTCGCTAGTGACGGTTTCAGTCTGGTGTCAGCCTCTCCTCGTGATGGTGTCAGTCTGGTGTCAGCCTCGCTAGTGACGGTGTCAGTCTGGTGTCAGCCTCGCTAGTGACGGTTTCAGTCTGGTGTCAGCCTCTCCTCGTGACGGTGTCAGTCTGGTGTCAGCCTCGCTAGTGACGGGGTCGGTCTGGTGTCAGCCTCTCCTCGTGACGGGGTCGGTCTGGTGTCAGCCTCTCCTCGTGACGGTGTCAGTCTGGTGTCAGCCTCGCTAGTGACGGTTTCAGTCTGGTGTCAGCCTCTCCTCGTGACGGTGTCCGTCTGGTGTCAGCCTCGCTAGTGACGGGGTCGGTCTGGTGTCAGCCTCGCTAGTGACGGGGTCGGTCTGGTGTCAGCCTCGCCTCGTGACGGTGTCGGTCTGGTGTCAGCCTCGCCTCGTGACGGTGTCGGTCTGGTGTCATCCTCGCTAGTGACGGTGTCGGTCTGGTGTCATCCTCGCCTCGTGACGGTGTCGGTCTGGTGTCATCCTCGCTAGTGACGGGGTCGGTCTGGTGTCAGCCTCGCTAGTGACGGAGTCGGTCTGGTGTCAGCCTCTCCTCGTGACGGTGTCGGTCTGGTGTCAGCCTCTCCTCGTGACGGTGTCGGTCTGGTGTCAGCCTCTCCTCGTGACAGGGTCCGTCTGGTGTCAGCCTCGCTAGTGACGGTTTCGGTCTGGTGTCAGCCTCTCCTCGTGACGGTGTCCGTCTGGTGTCAGCCTCTCCTCGTGATGGTGTCAGTCTGGTGTCAGCCTCGCTAGTGACGGGGTCGGTCTGGTGTCAACCTCTCCTCGTGACGGGGTCGGTCTGGTGTCAGCCTCTCCTCGTGACGGTGTCGGTCTGGTGTCAGCCTCTCCTCGTGACGGGGTCCGTCTGGTGTCAGCCTCTCCTCGTGACGGGGTCGGTCTGGTGTCAGCCTCTCCTCGTGACGGGGTCGGTCTGGTGTCAGCCTCGCTAGTGACGGTTTCAGTCTGGTGTCAGCCTCTCCTCGTGATGGTGTCCGTCTGGTGTCAGCCTCGCTAGTGACGGGGTCGGTCTGGTGTCAGCCTCGCTAGTGACGGGGTCGGTCTGGTGTCAGCCTCGCCTCGTGACGGTGTCGGTCTGGTGTCAGCCTCGCCTCGTGACGGTGTCGGTCTGGTGTCATCCTCGCTAGTGACGGTGTCGGTCTGGTGTCATCCTCGCCTCGTGACGGGGTCGGTCTGGTGTCAGCCTCGCTAGTGACGGAGTCGGTCTGGTGTCAGCCTCTCCTCGTGACGGTGTCGGTCTGGTGTCAGCCTCTCCTCGTGACGGTGTCGGTCTGGTGTCAGCCTCTCCTCGTGACAGGGTCCGTCTGGTGTCAGCCTCGCTAGTGACGGTTTCGGTCTGGTGTCAGCCTCTCCTCGTGACGGTGTCCGTCTGGTGTCAGCCTCTCCTCGTGACGGTGTCAGTCTGGTGTCAGCCTCGCTAGTGACGGGGTCGGTCTGGTGTCAGCCTCTCCTCATGACGGGGTCGGTCTGGTGTCAGCCTCTCCTCGTGACGGTGTCGGTCTGGTGTCAGCCTCTCCTCGTGACGGGGTCCGTCTGGTGTCAGCCTCTCCTCGTGACGGGGTCGGTCTGGTGTCAGCCTCTCCTCGTGACGGGGTCGGTCTGGTGTCAGCCTCGCTAGTGACGGTTTCAGTCTGGTGTCAGCCTCTCCTCGTGATGGTGTCAGTCTGGTGTCAGCCTCGCTAGTGACGGTGTCAGTCTGGTGTCAGCCTCGCTAGTGACGGTTTCAGTCTGGTGTCAGCCTCTTCTCGTGACGGTGTCAGTCTGGTGTCAGCCTCGCTAGTGATGGTTTCAGTCTGGTGTCAGCCTCTCCTCGTGACGGTGTCAGTCTGGTGTCAGCCTCTCCTCGTGACGGTGTCAGTCTGGTGTCAGCCTCGCTAGTGACGGTTTCAGTCTGGTGTCAGCCTCTCCTCGTGACGGTGTCAGACTGGTGTCAGCCTCTCCTCGTGACGGTGTCAGTCTGGTGTCAGCCTCGCTAGTGACGGTTTCAGTCTGGTGTCAGCCTCTCCTCGTGACGGTGTCCGTCTGGTGTCAGCCTCGCTAGTGACGGGGTCGGTCTGGTGTCAGCCTCGCTAGTGACGGGGTCGGTCTGGTGTCAGCCTCGCCTCGTGACGGTGTCGGTCTTGTGTCAGCCTCGCCTCGTGACGGTGTCGGTCTGGTGTCATCCTCGCTAGTGACGGTGTCGGTCTGGTGTCATCCTCGCCTCGTGACGGGGTCGGTCTGGTGTCAGCCTCGCTAGTGACGGAGTCGGTCTGGTGTCAGCCTCTCCTCGTGACGGTGTCGGTCTGGTGTCAGCCTCTCCTCGTGACGGTGTCGGTCTGGTGTCAGCCTCTCCTCGTGACAGGGTCCGTCTGGTGTCAGCCTCGCTAGTGACGGTTTCGGTCTGGTGTCAGCCTCTCCTCGTGACGGTGTCAGTCTGGTGTCAGCCTCGCTAGTGACGGTGTCAGTCTGTTGTCAGCCTCGCTAGTGACGGTGTCAGTCTGGTGTCAGCCTCTCCTCGTGACGGTGTCAGTCTGGTGTCAGCCTCTCCTCGTGACGGTGTCAGTCTGGTGTCAGCCTCGCTAGTGACGGTTTCAGTCTGGTGTCAGCCTCTCCTCGTGACGGTGTCCGTCTGGTGTCAGCCTCTCCTCGTGACGGTGTCAGTCTGGTGTCAGCCTCGCTAGTGACGGGGTCGGTCTGGTGTCAGCCTCTCCTCGTGACGGGGTCGGTCTGGTGTCAGCCTCTCCTCGTGACGGTGTCGGTCTGGTGTCAGCCTCTCCTCGTGACGGGGTCCGTCTGGTGTCAGCCTCTCCTCGTGACGGGGTCGGTCTGGTGTCAGCCTCTCCTCGTGACGGGGTCGGTCTGGTGTCAGCCTCTCCTCGTGACGGGGTCGGTCTGGTGTCAGCCTCGCTAGTGACGGTTTCAGTCTGGTGTCAGCCTCTCCTCGTGACGGTGTCAGTCTGGTGTCAGCCTCGCTAGTGACGGTGTCAGTCTGGTGTCAGCCTCGCTAGTGACTGTGTCCGTCTGGTGTCAGCCTCTCCTCGTGATGGTGTCAGTCTGGTGTCAGCCTCGCTAGTGACGGTGTCAGTCTGGTGTCAGCCTCTCCTCGTGACGGTGTCAGTCTGGTGTCAGCCTCTCCTCGTGACGGTGTCAGTCTGGTGTCAGCCTCGCTAGTGACGGTTTCAGTCTGGTGTCAGCCTCTCCTCGTGACGGTGTCAGTCTGGTGTCAGCCTCTCCTCGTGACGGTGTCAGTCTGGTGTCAGCCTCGCTAGTGACGGTTTCAGTCTGGTGTCAGCCTCTCCTCGTGACGGTGTCCGTCTGGTGTCAACCTCGCTAGTGACGGGGTCGGTCTGGTGTCAGCCTCGCTAGTGACGGGGTCGGTCTGGTGTCAGCCTCGCCTCGTGACGGTGTCGGTCTGGTGTCATCCTCGCTAGTGACGGTGTCGGTCTGGTGTCATCCTCGCCTCGTGACGGGGTCGGTCTGGTGTCAGCCTCGTTAGTGACGGAGTCGGTCTGGTGTCAGCCTCTCCTCGTGACGGTGTCGGTCTGGTGTCAGCCTCTCCTCGTGACGGTGTCGGTCTGGTGTCAGCCTCTGCTAGTGACGGTTTCGGTCTGGTGTCAGCCTCTCCTCGTGACGGTGTCAGTCTGGTGTCAGCCTCGCTAGTGACGGTGTCAGTCTGGTGTCAGCCTCGCTAGTGACGGTGTCAGTCTGGTGTCAGCCTCGCTAGTGACGGTGTCAGTCTGGTGTCAGCCTCTCCTCGTGACGGTGTCAGTCTGGTGTCAGCCTCTCCTCGTGACGGTGTCAGTCTGGTGTCAGCCTCGCTAGTGACGGTTTCAGTCTGGTGTCAGCCTCTCCTCGTGATGGTGTCCGTCTGGTGTCAGCCTCTCCTCGTGACGGTGTCAGTCTGGTGTCAGCCTCGCTAGTGACGGGGTCGGTCTGGTGTCAGCCTCTCCTCGTGACGGGGTCGGTCTGGTGTCAGCCTCTCCTCGTGACGGTGTCGGTCTGGTGTCAGCCTCTCCTCGTGACGGGGTCCGTCTGGTGTCAGCCTCTCCTCGTGACGGGGTCGGTCTGGTGTCAGCCTCTCCTCGTGACGGGGTCGGTCTGGTGTCAGCCTCGCTAGTGACGGTTTCAGTCTGGTGTCAGCCTCTCCTCGTGATGGTGTCAGTCTGGTGTCAGCCTCGCTAGTGACGGTGTCAGTCTGGTGTCAGCCTCGCTAGTGACGGTTTCAGTCTGGTGTCAGCCTCTCCTCGTGACGGTGTCAGTCTGGTGTCAGCCTCGCCAGTGACGGTTTCAGTCTGGTGTCAGCCTCTCCTCGTGACGGTGTCAGTCTGGTGTCAGCCTCTCCTCGTGACGGTGTCAGTCTGGTGTCAGCCTCGCTAGTGACTGTGTCCGTCTGGTGTCAGCCTCTCCTCGTGATGGTGTCAGTCTGGTGTCAGCCTCGCTAGTGACGGTGTCAGTCTGGTGTCAGCCTCTCCTCGTGACGGTGTCAGTCTGGTGTCAGCCTCTCCTCGTGACGGTGTCAGTCTGGTGTCAGCCTCGCTAGTGACGGTTTCAGTCTGGTGTCAGCCTCTCCTCGTGACGGTGTCAGTCTGGTGTCAGCCTCTCCTCGTGACGGTGTCAGTCTGGTGTCAGCCTCGCTAGTGACGGTTTCAGTCTGGTGTCAGCCTCTCCTCGTGACGGTGTCCGTCTGGTGTCAACCTCGCTAGTGACGGGGTCGGTCTGGTGTCAGCCTCGCTAGTGACGGGGTCGGTCTGGTGTCAGCCTCGCCTCGTGACGGTGTCGGTCTGGTGTCATCCTCGCTAGTGACGGTGTCGGTCTGGTGTCATCCTCGCCTCGTGACGGGGTCGGTCTGGTGTCAGCCTCGTTAGTGACGGAGTCGGTCTGGTGTCAGCCTCTCCTCGTGACGGTGTCGGTCTGGTGTCAGCCTCTCCTCGTGACGGTGTCGGTCTGGTGTCAGCCTCTCCTCGTGACAGGGTCCGTCTGGTGTCAGCCTCGCTAGTGACGGTTTCGGTCTGGTGTCAGCCTCTCCTCGTGACGGTGTCAGTCTGGTGTCAGCCTCGCTAGTGACGGTGTCAGTCTGGTGTCAGCCTCGCTAGTGACGGTGTCAGTCTGGTGTCAGCCTCTCCTCGTGACGGTGTCAGTCTGGTGTCAGCCTCTCCTCGTGACGGTGTCCGTCTGGTGTCAGCCTCTCCTCGTGACGGTGTCGGTCTGGTGTCAGCCTCTCCTCGTGACAGGGTCCGTCTGGTGTCAGCCTCGCTAGTGACGGTTTCGGTCTGGTGTCAGCCTCTCCTCGTGACGGTGTCAGTCTGGTGTCAGCCTCTCCTCGTGACGGTGTCAGTCTGGTGTCAGCCTCTCCTCGTGATGGTGTCCGTCTGGTGTCAGCCTCTCCTCGTGACGGTGTCAGTCTGGTGTCAGCCTCGCTAGTGACGGGGTCGGTCTGGTGTCAGCCTCTCCTCGTGACGGGGTCGGTCTGGTGTCAGCCTCTCCTCGTGACGGTGTCGGTCTGGTGTCAGCCTCTCCTCGTGACGGGGTCCGTCTGGTGTCAGCCTCTCCTCGTGACGGGGTCGGTCTGGTGTCAGCCTCTCCTCGTGACGGGGTCGGTCTGGTGTCAGCCTCGCTAGTGACGGTTTCAGTCTGGTGTCAGCCTCTCCTCGTGATGGTGTCAGACTGGTGTCAGCCTCGCTAGTGACGGTGTCAGTCTGGTGTCATCCTCGCTAGTGACGGTTTCAGTCTGGTGTCAGCCTCTCCTCGTGACGGTGTCAGTCTGGTGTCAGCCTCGCTAGTGACGGTTTCAGTCTGGTGTCAGCCTCTCCTCGTGACGGTGTCAGTCTGGTGTCAGCCTCTCCTCGTGACGGTGTCAGTCTGGTGTCAGCCTCGCTAGTGACTGTGTCCGTCTGGTGTCAGCCTCTCCTCGTGATGGTGTCAGTCTGGTGTCAGCCTCGCTAGTGACGGTGTCAGTCTGGTGTCAGCCTCTCCTCGTGACGGTGTCAGTCTGGTGTCAGCCTCTCCTCGTGACGGTGTCAGTCTGGTGTCAGCCTCGCTAGTGACGGTTTCAGTCTGGTGTCAGCCTCTCCTCGTGACGGTGTCAGTCTGGTGTCAGCCTCTCCTCGTGACGGTGTCAGTCTGGTGTCAGCCTCGCTAGTGACGGTTTCAGTCTGGTGTCAGCCTCTCCTCGTGACGGTGTCCGTCTGGTGTCAACCTCGCTAGTGACGGGGTCGGTCTGGTGTCAGCCTCGCTAGTGACGGGGTCGGTCTGGTGTCAGCCTCGCCTCGTGACGGTGTCGGTCTGGTGTCATCCTCGCTAGTGACGGTGTCGGTCTGGTGTCATCCTCGCCTTGTGACGGGGTCGGTCTGGTGTCAGCCTCGTTAGTGACGGAGTCGGTCTGGTGTCAGCCTCTCCTCGTGACGGTGTCGGTCTGGTGTCAGCCTCTCCTCGTGACGGTGTCGGTCTGGTGTCAGCCTCTCCTCGTGACAGGGTCCGTCTGGTGTCAGCCTCGCTAGTGACGGTTTCAGTCTGGTGTCAGCCTCTCCTCGTGATGGTGTCAGTCTGGTGTCAGCCTCGCTAGTGACGGTGTCAGTCTGGTGTCAGCCTCGCTAGTGACGGTTTCAGTCTGGTGTCAGCCTCTCCTCGTGACGGTGTCAGTCTGGTGTCAGCCTCGCTAGTGACGGGGTCGGTCTGGTGTCAGCCTCTCCTCGTGACGGGGTCGGTCTGGTGTCAGCCTCTCCTCGTGACGGTGTCAGTCTGGTGTCAGCCTCGCTAGTGACGGGGTCGGTCTGGTGTCATCCTCTCCTCGTGATGGTGTCCGTCTGGTGTCAGCCTCGCTAGTGACGGGGTCGGTCTGGTGTCAGCCTCGCTAGTGACGGGGTCGGTCTGGTGTCAGCCTCGCCTCGTGACGGTGTCGGTCTGGTGTCAGCCTCGCCTCGTGACGGTGTCGGTCTGGTGTCATCCTCGCTAGTGACGGTGTCGGTCTGGTGTCATCCTCTCCTCGTGACGGGGTCGGTCTGGTGTCAGCCTCGCTAGTGACGGAGTCGGTCTGGTGTCAGCCTCTCCTCGTGACGGTGTCGGTCTGGTGTCAGCCTCTCCTCGTGACTGGGTCCGTCTGGTGTCAGCCTCGCTAGTGACGGTTTAGGTCTGGTGTCAGCCTCTCCTCGTGACGGTGTCAGTCTGGTGTCAGCCTCGCTAGTGACGGTGTCAGTCTGGTGTCAGCCTCGCTAGTGACGGTGTCAGTCTGGTGTCAGCCTCTCCTCGTGACGGTGTCAGTCTGGTGTCAGCCTCTCCTCATGACGGTGTCAGTCTGGTGTCAGCCTCGCTAGTGACGGTTTCAGTCTGGTGTCAGCCTCTCCTCGTGACGGTGTCAGTCTGGTGTCAGCCTCTCCTCGTGACGGTGTCAGTCTGGTGTCAGCCTCTCCTCGTGACGGTGTCAGTCTGGTGTCAGCCTCGCTAGTGACGGTTTCAGTCTGGTGTCAGCCTCTCCTCGTGACGGTGTCAGTCTGGTGTCAGCCTCTCCTCGTGACGGTGTCAGTCTGGTGTCAGCCTCGCTAGTGACGGTTTCAGTCTGGTGTCAGCCTCTCCTCGTGACGGTGTCCGTCTGGTGTCAGCCTCTCCTCGTGACGGTGTCAGTCTGGTGTCAGCCTCGCTAGTGACGGGGTCGGTCTGGTGTCAGCCTCTCCTCATGACGGGGTCGGTCTGGTGTCAGCCTCTCCTCGTGACGGTGTCGGTCTGGTGTCAGCCTCTCCTCGTGACGGGGTCGGTCTGGTGTCAGCCTCTCCTCGTGACGGTGTCGGTCTGGTGTCAGCCTCTCCTCGTGACGGTGTCGGTCTGGTGTCAGCCTCTCCTCGTGACGGGGTCGGTCTGGTGTCAGCCTCTCCTCGTGACGGTTTCAGTCTGGTGTCAGCCTCTCCTCGTGACGGTGTCAGTCTGGTGTCAGCCTCTCCTCGTGACAGTGTCAGTCTGGTGTCAGCCTCTCCTCGTGACGGTGTCGGTCTGGTGTCAGCCTCTCCTCGTGACGGTGTCGGTCTGGTGTCAGCCTCTCCTCGTGACGGTGTCGGTCTGGTGTCAGCCTCTCCTCGTGACAGGGTCCGTCTGGTGTCAGCCTCGCTAGTGACGGTTTCGGTCTGGTGTCAGCCTCTCCTCGTGACGGTGTCAGTCTGGTGTCAGCCTCGCTAGTGACGGTGTCAGTCTGGTGTCAGCCTCGCTAGTGACGGTGTCAGTCTGGTGTCAGCCTCTCCTCGTGACGGTGTCAGTCTGGTGTCAGCCTCTCCTCGTGACGGTGTCAGTCTGGTGTCAGCCTCGCTAGTGACGGTTTCAGTCTGGTGTCAGCCTCTCCTTGTGACTGTGTCCGTCTGGTGTCAGCAGCTCCTCGTGACGGTGTCAGTCTGGTGTCAGCCTCGCTAGTGACGGGGTCGGTCTGGTGTCAGCCTCTCCTCGTGACGGGGTCGGTCTGGTGTCAGCCTCTCCTCGTGACGGGGTCGGTCTGGTGTCAGCCTCTCCTCGTGACGGTGTCAGTCTGGTGTCAGCCTCGCTAGTGACGGGGTCGGTCTGGTGTCAGCCTCTCCTCGTGACGGTGTCGGTCTGGTGTCAGCCTCGCTAGTGACGGTGTCAGTCTGGTGTCAGCCTCTCCTCGTGACGGTGTCAGTCTGGTGTCAGCCTCTCCTCGTGACGGTTTCAGTCTGGTGTCAGCCTCGCTAGTGACGGTTTCAGTCTGGTGTCAGCCTCTCCTCGTGATGGTGTCCGTCTGGTGTCAGCCTCGCTAGTGACGGGGTCGGTCTGGTGTCAGCCTCGCTAGTGACGGGGTCGGTCTGGTGTCAGCCTCGCTAGTGACGGAGTCGGTCTGGTGTCAGCCTCTCCTCGTGACGGTGTCGGTCTGGTGTCAGCCTCTCCTCGTGATGGTGTCGGTCTGGTGTCAGCCTCTCCTCGTGACTGGGTCCGTCTGGTGTCAGCCTCGCTAGTGACGGTTTCGGTCTGGTGTCAGCCTCTCCTCGTGACGGTGTCAGTCTGGTGTCAGCCTCGCTAGTGACGGTGTCAGTCTGGTGTCAGCCTCGCTAGTGACGGTGTCAGTCTGGTGTCAGCCTCTCCTCGTGACGGTGTCAGTCTGGTGTCAGCCTCTCCTCATGACGGTGTCAGTCTGGTGTCAGCCTCGCTAGTGACGGTTTCAGTCTGGTGTCAGCCTCTCCTCGTGACGGTGTCCGTCTGGTGTCAGCCTCTCCTCGTGACGGTGTCAGTCTGGTGTCAGCCTCGCTAGTGACGGGGTCGGTCTGGTGTCAGCCTCTCCTCGTGACGGGGTCGGTCTGGTGTCAGCCTCTCCTCGTGACGGTGTCGGTCTGGTGTCAGCCTCTCCTCGTGACGGGGTCGGTCTGGTGTCAGCCTCTCCTCGTGACGGTGTCCGTCTGGTGCCAGCCTCTCCTCGTGACGGTGTCCGTCTGGTGTCAGCCTCGCTAGTGACGGGGTCGGTCTGGTGTCAGCCTCGCTAGTGACGGGGTCGGTCTGGTGTCAGCCTCGCCTCGTGACGGTGTCGGTCTGGTGTCAGCCTCGCCTCGTGACGGTGTCGGTCTGGTGTCATTCTCGCTAGTGACGGTGTCGGTCTGGTGTCATCCTCGCCTCGTGACGGGGTCGGTCTGGTGTCAGCCTCGCTAGTGACGGGGTCGGTCTGGTGTCAGCCTCTCCTCGTGACGGGGTCCGTCTGGTGTCAGCCTCTCCTCGTGACGGGGTCGGTCTGGTGTCAGCCTCTCCTCGTGACGGGGTCGGTCTGGTGTCAGCCTCGCTAGTGACGGTTTCAGTCTGGTGTCAGCCTCTCCTCGTGACGGTGTCAGTCTGGTGTCAGCCTCGCTAGTGACGGTGTCAGTCTGGTGTCAGCCTCGCTAGTGACGGTTTCAGTCTGGTGTCAGCCTCTCCTCGTGACGGTGTCAGTCTGGTGTCAGCCTCGCTAGTGACGGGGTCGGTCTGGTGTCAGCCTCTCCTCGTGACGGGGTCGGTCTGGTGTCAGCCTCTCCTCGTGACGGTGTCAGTCTGGTGTCAGCCTCGCTAGTGACGGTTTCAGTCTGGTGTCAGCCTCTCCTCGTGACGGTGTCCGTCTGGTGTCAGCCTCTCCTCGTGACAGGGTCCGTCTGGTGTCAGCCTCGCTAGTGACGGTTTCGGTCTGGTGTCAGCCTCTCCTCGTGACGGTGTCAGTCTGGTGTCAGCCTCGCTAGTGACGGTGTCAGTCTGGTGTCAGCCTCGCTAGTGACGGTGTCAGTCTGGTGTCAGCCTCTCCTCGTGACGGTGTCAGTCTGGTGTCAGCCTCTCCTCGTGACGGTGTCAGTCTGGTGTCAGCCTCGCTAGTGACGGGGTCGGTCTGGTGTCAGCCTCTCCTCGTGACGGGGTCGGTCTGGTGTCAGCCTCTCCTCGTGACGGTGTCGGTCTGGTGTCAGCCTCGCTAGTGACGGTGTCAGTCTGGTGTCAGCCTCTCCTCGTGAAGGTGTCAGTCTGGTGTCAGCCTCTCCTCGTGACGGTTTCAGTCTGGTGTCAGCCTCGCTAGTGACGGTTTCAGTCTGGTGTCAGCCTCTCCTCGTGATGGTGTCCGTCTGGTGTCAGCCTCGCTAGTGACGGGGTCGGTCTGGTGTCAGCCTCGCTAGTGACGGGGTCGGTCTGGTGTCAGCCTCGCTAGTGACGGAGTCGGTCTGGTGTCAGCCTCTCCTCGTGACGGTGTCGGTCTGGTGTCAGCCTCTCCTCGTGACGGTGTCGGTCTGGTGTCCGCCTCTCCTCGTGACTGGGTCCGTCTGGTGTCAGCCTCGCTAGTGACGGTTTCGGTCTGGTGTCAGCCTCTCCTCGTGACTGTGTCAGTCTGGTGTCAGCCTCGCTAGTGACGGTGTCAGTCTGGTGTCAGCCTCGCTAGTGACGGTGTCAGTCTGGTGTCAGCCTCTCCTCGTGACGGTGTCGGTCTGGTGTCATTCTCGCTAGTGACGGTGTCGGTCTGGTGTCATCCTCGCCTCGTGACGGGGTCGGTCTGGTGTCAGCCTCGCTAGTTACGGGGTCGGTCTGGTGTCAGCCTCTCCTCGTGACGGGGTCCGTCTGGTGTCAGCCTCTCCTCGTGACGGGGTCGGTCTGGTGTCAGCCTCTCCTCGTGACGGGGTCGGTCTGGTGTCAGCCTCGCTAGTGACGGTTTCAGTCTGGTGTCAGCCTCTCCTCGTGACGGTGTCAGTCTGGTGTCATCCTCGCCTCGTGACGGGGTCGGTCTGGTGTCAGCCTCGCTAGTGACGGAGTCGGTCTGGTGTCAGCCTCTCCTCGTGACGGTGTCGGTCTGGTGTCAGGCTCTCCTCGTGACGGTGTCGGTCTGGTGTCAGCCTCTCCTCGTGACGGTGTCAGTCTGGTGTCAGCCTCTCCTCGTGACGGTGTCAGTCTGGTGTCAGCCTCGCTAGTGACGGTTTCAGTCTGGTGTCAGCCTCTCCTCGTGACGGTGTCAGTCTGGTGTCAGCCTCGCTAGTGACGGTTTCAGTCTGGTGTCAGCCTCTCCTCGTGACGGTGTCAGTCTGGTGTCAGCCTCGCTAGTGACGGTTTCAGTCTGGTGTCAGCCTCTCCTCGTGACGGTGTCAGTCTGGTGTCAGCCTCGCTAGTGACGGTTTCAGTCTGGTGTCAGCCTCTCCTTCTGACGGTGTCGGTCTGGTGTCATCCTCGCTAGTGACGGTGTCGGTCTGGTGTCATCCTCGCTAGTGACGGTGTCGGTCTGGTGTCATCCTCGCCTCGTGACGGGGTCGGTCTGGTGTCAGCCTCTCCTAGTGACGGTGTCGGTCTGGTGTCAGCCTCTCCTCGTGACGGTGTCGGTCTGGTGTCAGCCTCTCCTCGTGACAGGGTCCGTCTGGTGTCAGCCTCGCTAGTGACGGTTTCGGTCTGGTGTCAGCCTCTCCTCGTGACGGTGTCAGTCTGGTGTCAGCCTCGCTAGTGACGGTGTCAGTCTGGTGTCAGCCTCGCTAGTGACGGTGTCAGTCTGGTGTCAGCCTCTCCTCGTGACGGTGTCAGTCTGGTGTCAGCCTCTCCTCGTGACGGTGTCAGTCTGGTGTCAGCCTCGCTAGTGACGGTTTCAGTCTGGTGTCAGCCTCTCCTCGTGACGGTGTCAGTCTGGTGTCAGCCTCGCTAGTGACGGGGTCCGTCTGGTGTCAGCCTCTCCTCGTGACGGGGTCCGTCTGGTGTCAGCCTCTCCTCGTGACGGGGTCGGTCTGGTGTCAGCCTCTCCTCGTGACGGGGTCGGTCTGGTGTCAGCCTCTCCTCGTGACGGTGTCGGTCTGGTGTCAGCCTCTCCTCGTGACGGGGTCCGTCTGGTGTCAGCCTCTCCTCGTGACGGGGTCGGTCTGGTGTCAGCCTCTCCTCGTGACGGGGTCGGTCTGGTGTCAGCCTCTCCTCGTGACGGTGTCGGTCTGGTGTCAGCCTCTCCTCGTGACGGGGTCCGTCTGGTGTCAGCCTCTCCTCGTGACGGGGTCGGTCTGGTGTCAGCCTCGCTAGTGACGGTTTCAGTCTGGTGTCAGCCTCTCCTCGTGACGGTGTCAGTCTGGTGTCAGCCTCTCCTCGTGACGGTGTCAGTCTGGTGTCAGCCTCGCTAGTGACGGTTTCAGTCTGGTGTCAGCCTCTCCTCGTGACGGTGTCCGTCTGGTGTCAGCCTCTCCTCGTGACGGTGTCGGTCTGGTGTCAGCCTCTCCTCGTGACGGGGTCCGTCTGGTGTCAGCCTCTCCTCGTGACGGGGTCGGTCTGGTGTCAGCCTCTCCTCGTGACGGGGTCGGTCTGGTGTCAGCCTCGCTAGTGACGGTTTCAGTCTGGTGTCAGCCTCTCCTCGTGACGGTGTCAGTCTGGTGTCAGCCTCGCTAGTGACGGTGTCAGTCTGGTGTCACCCTCGCTAGTGACGGTTTCAGTCTGGTGTCAGCCTCTCCTCGTGACGGTGTCAGTCTGGTGTCAGCCTCGCTAGTGACGGTTTCAGTCTGGTGTCAGCCTCTCCTCGTGACGGTGTCAGTCTGGTGTCAGCCTCTCCTCGTGATAGTGTCAGTCTGGAGTCAGCCTCGCTAGTGACGGTTTCAGTCTGGTGTCAGCCTCTCCTCGTGACGGTGTCAGTCTGGTGTCAGCCTCTCCTCGTGACGGTGTCAGTCTGGTGTCAGCCTCGCTAGTGACGGTTTCAGTCTGGTGTCAGCCTCTCCTCGTGACGGTGTCCATCTGGTGTCAGCCTCGCTAGTGACGGGGTCGGTCTGGTGTCAGCCTCGCTAGTGACGGGGTCGGTCTGGTGTCAGCCTCGCCTCGTGACGGTGTCGGTCTGGTGTCAGCCTCGCTAGTGACGGTGTCGGTCTGGTGTCATCCTCGCTAGTGACGGTGTCGGTCTGGTGTCATCCTCGCCTCGTGACGGGGTCGGTCTGGTGTCAGCCTCGCTAGTGACGGAGTCGGTCTGGTGTCAGCCTCTCCTCGTGACGGTGTCGGTCTGGTGTCAGCCTCTCCTCGTGACGGTGTCGGTCTGGTGTCAGCCTCTCCTCGTGACAGGGTCCGTCTGGTGTCAGCCTCGCTAGTGACGGTTTCGGTCTGGTGTCAGCCTCTCCTCGTGACGGTGTCGGTCTGGTGTCAGCCTCTCCTCGTGACGGGGTCCGTCTGGTGTCAGCCTCTCCTCGTGACGGGGTCGGTCTGGTGTCAGCCTCTCCTCGTGACGGGGTCGGTCTGGTGTTAGCCTCGCTAGTGACGGTTTCAGTCTGGTGTCAGCCTCTCCTCGTGACGTTGTCAGTCTGGTGTCAGCCTCGCTAGTGACGGTGTCAGTCTGGTGTCAGCCTCGCTAGTGACGGTTTCAGTCTGGTGTCAGCCTCGCTAGTGACGGGGTCGGTCTGGTGTCAGCCTCTCCTCGTGACGGGGTCGGTCTGGTGTCAGCCTCTCCTCGTGACGGTGTCAGTCTGGTGTCAGCCTCGCTAGTGACGGTTTCAGTCTGGTGTCAGCCTCTCCTCGTGACGGTGTCAGTCTGGTGTCAGCCTCTCCTCGTGACGGTGTCAGTCTGGTGTCAGCCTCGCTAGTGACGGTTTCAGTCTGGTGTCAGCCTCTCCTCGTGACGGTGTCCGTCTGGTGTCAGCCTCTCCTCGTGACAGTGTCAGTCTGGTGTCAGCCTCGCTAGTGACGGTGTCGGTCTGGTGTCATCCTCGCCTCGTGACGGGGTCGGTCTGGTGTCAGCCTCGCTAGTGACGGTTTCAGTCTGGTGTCAGCCTCTCATCGTGACGGTATCCGTCTGGTGTCAGCCTCGCTAGTGACGGGGTCGGTCTGGTGTCAGCCTCGCCTCGTGACGGTGTCGGTCTGGTGTCAGCCTCGCCTCGTGACGGTGTCAGTCTGGTGTCAGCCTCTCCTCGTGACGGTGTCAGTCTGGTGTCAGCCTCGCTAGTGACGGTTTCAGTCTGGTGTCAGCCTCTCCTCGTGACGGTGTCCGTCTGGTGTCAGCCTCGCTAGTGACGGGGTCGGTCTGGTGTCAGCCTCGCTAGTGACGGGGTCGGTCTGGTGTCAGCCTCGCCTCGTGACGGTGTCGGTCTGGTGTCAGCCTCGCCTCGTGACGGTGTCGGTCTGGTGTCATTCTCGCTAGTGACGGTGTCGGTCTGGTGTCATCCTCGCCTCGTGACGGGGTCGGTCTGGTGTCAGCCTCGCTAGTGACGGAGTCGGTCTGGTGTCAGCCTCTCCTCGTGACGGTGTCGGTCTGGTGTCAGCCTCTCCTCGTGACGGTGTCAGTCTGGTGTCAGCCTCTCCTCGTGACAGGGTCCGTCTGGTGTCAGCCTCGCTAGTGACGGTTTCGGTCTGGTGTCAGCCTCTCCTCGTGACGGTGTCAGTCTGGTGTCAGCCTCGCTAGTGACGGTGTCAGTCTGGTGTCAGCCTCGCTAGTGACGGTGTCAGTCTGGTGTCAGCCTCTCCTCGTGACGGTGTCAGTCTGGTGTCAGCCTCTCCTCGTGACGGTGTCAGTCTGGTGTCAGCCTCGCTAGTGACGGTGTCCGTCTGGTGTCAGCCTCTCCTCGTGACGGTGTCCGTCTGGTGTCAGCCTCTCCTCGTGACGGTGTCAGTCTGGTGTCAGCCTCGCTAGTGACGGGGTCGGTCTGGTGTCAGCCTCTCCTCGTGACGGGGTCGGTTTGGTGTCAGCCTCTCCTCGTGACGGTGTCGGTCTGGTGTCAGCCTCTCCTCGTGATGGGGTCCATCTGGTGTCAGCCTCTCCTCGTGACGGGGTCGGTCTGGTGTCAGCCTCTCCTCGTGACGGTGTCAGTCTGGTGTCAGCCTCTCCTCGTGACGGTGTCAGTCTGGTGTCAGCATCGCTAGTGACGGTTTCAGTCTGGTGTCAGCCTCTCCTCGTGACGGTGTCCGTCTGGTGTCAGCCTCTCCTCGTGACGGTGTCAGTCTGGTGTCAGCCTCGCTAGTGACGGGGTCGGTCTGGTGTCAGCCTCTCCTCGTGACGGGGTCCGTCTGGTGTCAGCCTCTCCTCATGACGGGGTCGGTCTGGTGTCAGCCTCTCCTCGTGACGGGGTCGGTCTGGTGTCAGCCTCGCTAGTGACGATTTCAGTCTGGTGTCAGCCTCTCCTCGTGACGGTGTCAGTCTGGTGTCAGCCTCGCTAGTGACGGTGTCAGTCTGGTGTCAGCCTCGCTAGTGACGGTTTCAGTCTGGTGTCAGCCTCTCCTCGTGACGGTGTCCGTCTGGTGTCAGCCTTGCTAGTGACGGGGTCGGTCTGGTGTCAGCCTCGCTAGTGACGGGGTCGGTCTGGTGTCAGCCTCGCCTCGTGACGGTGTCGGTCTGGTGTCAGCCTCGCCTCGTGACGGTGTCGGTCTGGTGTCATCCTCGCTAGTGACGGTGTCGGTCTGGTGTCAGCCTCTCCTCGTGACGGTGTCAGTCTGGTGTCAGCCTCGCTAGTGACGGTTTCAGTCTGGTGTCAGCCTCTCCTCGTGACGGTGTCCGTCTGGTGTCAGCCTCGCTAGTGACGGTTTCAGCCTGTTGTCAGCCTCTCCTCGTGACGGTGTCCGTCTGGTGTCAGCCTCTCCTCGTGACGGTGTCAGTCTGGTGTCAGCCTCGCTAGTGACGGGGTCGGTCTGGTGTCAGCCTCTCCTCGTGACGGGGTCGGTCTGGTGTCAGCCTCGCTAGTGACGGTGTCAGTCTGGTGTCAGCCTCGCTAGTGACGGTGTCAGTCTGGTGTCAGCCTCTCCTCGTGACGGTGTCAGTCTGGTGTCAGCCTCTCCTCGTGACGGTGTCAGTCTGGTGTCAGCCTCGCTAGTGACGGTTTCAGTCTGGTGTCAGCCTCTCCTCGTGACGGTGTCCGTCTGGTGTCAGCCTCTCCTCGTGACGGTGTCAGTCTGGTGTCAGCCTCGCTAGTGACGGGGTCGGTCTGGTGTCAGCCTCTCCTCGTGACGGGGTCGGTCTGGTGTCAGCCTCTCCTCGTGACGGTGTCGGTCTGGTGTCAGCCTCTCCTCGTGACGGGATCCGTCTGGTGTCAGCCTCTCCTCGTGACGGGGTCGGTCTGGTGTCAGCCTCTCCTCGTGACGGGGTCGGTCTGGTGACAGCCTCGCTAGTGACGGTTTCAGTCTGGTGTCAGCCTCTCCTCGTGACGGTGTCAGTCTGGTGTCAGCCTCGCTAGTGACGGTTTCAGTCTGGTGTCAGCCTCTCCTTGTGACGGTGTCAGTCTGGTGTCAGCCTCGCTAGTGACGGTTTCAGTCTGGTGTCAGCCTCTCCTCGTGACGGTGTCAGTCTGGTGTCAGCCTCGCTAGTGACGGTGTCCGTCTGGTGTCAGCCTCTCCTCGTGACGGTGTCAGTCTGGTGTCAGCCTCGCTAGTGACGGTGTCAGTCTGGTGTCAGCCTCTCCTCGTGACGGTGTCAGTCTGGTGTCAGCCTCTCCTCGTGACGGTGTCAGTCTGGTGTCAGCCTCGCTAGTGACGGTTTCAGTCTGGTGTCAGCCTCTCCTCGTGACGGTGTCAGTCTGGTGTCAGCCTCTCCTCGTGACGGTGTCAGTCTGGTGTCAGCCTCTCCTCGTGACGGTGTCAGTCTGGTGTCAGCCTCGCTAGTGACGGTTTCAGTCTGGTGTCAGCCTCTCCTCGTGACGGTGTCCGTCTGGTGTCAGCCTCGCTAGTGACGGGGTCGGTCTGGTGTCAGCCTCGCCTCGTGACGGTGTCGGTCTGGTGTCAGCCTCGCCTCGTGACGGTGTCGGTCTGGTGTCAGCCTCGCCTCGTGACGGTGTCGGTCTGGTGTCAGCCTGGCCTCGTGACGGTGTCGGTCTGGTGTCAGCCTGGCCTCGTGACGGTGTCGGTCTGGTGTCAGCCTCTCCTCGTGACGGTGTCGGTCTGGTGTCAGCCTCTCCTCGTGACGGGGTCGGTCTGGTGTCAGCCTCTCCTCGTGACGGGGTCGGTCTGGTGTCAGCCTCGCTAGTGATGGTTTCAGTCTGGTGTCAGCCTCGCCTCGTGACGGTGTCGGTCTGGTGTCATGCTCGCTAGTGACGGTGTCGGTCTGGTGTCATCCTCGCCTCGTGACGGGGTCGGTCTGGTGTCAGCCTCTCCTCGTGACGGTGTCGGTCTGGTGTCAGCCTCTCCTCGTGACGGGGTCGGTCTGGTGTCAGCCTCTCCTCGTGACGGGGGTCGGTCTGGTGTCAGCCTCGCTAGTGACGGTTTCGGTCTGGTGTCAGCCTCTCCTCGTGACAGTGTCGGTCTGGTGTCAGCCTCGCTAGTGACGGTGTCAGTCTGGTGTCAGCCTCGCTAGTGACGGTTTCAGTCTGGTGTCAGCCTCTCCTCGTGACGGTGTCGGTCTGGTGTCAGCCTCGCCTCGTGACGGTGTCGGTCTGGTGTCATCCTCGCTAGTGACGGTGTCGGTCTGGTGTCATCCTCGCCTCGTGACGGGGTCGGTCTGGTGTCAGCCTCGCTAGTGACGGGGTCGGTCTGGTGTCAGCCTCTCCTCGTGATGGTGTCGGTCTGGTGTCAGCCTCTCCTCGTGACGGTGTCGGTCTGGTGTCAGCCTCTCCTCATGACGGGGTCGGTCTGGTGTCAGCCTCGCTAGTGACGGTTTCAGTCTGGTGTCAGCCTCTCCTCGTGACGGTGTCAGTCTGGTGTCTGCCTCGCTAGTGACGGGGTCGGTCTGGTGTCAGCCTCTCCTCGTGACGGTGTCGGTCTGGTGTCAGCCTCTCCTCGTGACGGGGTCCGTCTGGTGTCAGCCTCTCCTCGTGACGGGGTCGGTCTGGTGTAAGCCTCTCCTCGTGACGGGGTCGGTCTGGTGTCAGCCTCGCCTCGTGACGGTGTCGGTCTGGTGTCAGCCTCTCCTCGTGACGGGGTCGGTCTGGTGTCAGCCTCTCCTCGTGACGGGGGTCGGTCTGGTGTCATCCTCGCTAGTGACGGTGTCGGTCTGGTGTCATCCTCGCCTCGTGACGGTGTCGGTCTGGTGTCATCCTCGCTAGTGACGGTGTCGGTCTGGTGTCAGCCTCTCCTCGTGACGGGGTCGGTTTGGTGTCAGCCTCTCCTCGTGACGGGGGTCGGTCTGGTGTCAGCCTCGCTAGTGACGGTTTCGGTCTGGTGTCAGCCTCTCCTCGTGACGGTGTCGGTCTGGTGTCATCCTCGCTAGTGACGGTGTCGGTCTGGTGTCATCCTCGCCTCGTGACGGTGTCGGTCTGGTGTCAGCCTCGCTAGTGACGGTGTCAGTCTGGTGTTAGCCTCGCTAGTGACGGTTTCAGTCTGGTGTCAGCCTCTCCTCGTGACGGTGTCAGTCTGGTGTCAGCCTCTCCTCGTGACGGTGTCAGTCTGGTGTCAGCCTCGCTAGTGACGGTATCAGTCTGGTGTCAGCCTCGCCTCGTGACGGTGTCGGTCTGGTGTCAGCCTCTCCTCGTGACGGGGTCGGTCTGGTGTCAGCCTCTCCTCGTGACGGTGTCGGTCTGGTGTCAGCCTCTCCTCGTGACGGGGTCCGTCTGGTGTCAGCCTCTCTTCGTGACGGGGTCGGTCTTGTGTCAGCCTCTCCTCGTGACGGTGTCGGTCTGGTGTCAGCCTCGCTAGTGACGGTGTCGGTCTGGTGTCAGCCTCTCCTCGTGACGGTGTCGGTCTGGTGTCAGCCTCTCCTCGTGACGGGGTCGGTCTGGTGTCAGCCTCTCCTCGTGACGGGGTCGGTCTGGTGTCAGCCTCTCCTCGTGACGGGGTCGGTCTGGTGTCAGCCTCGCCTCGTGACGGTGTCGGTCTGGTGTCAGCCTCGCTAGTGACGGTGTCGGTCTGGTGTCAGCCTCTCCTCGTGACGGGGTCGGTCTGGTGTCAGCCTCTCCTCGTGACGGGGGTCGGTCTGGTGTCATCCTTGCTATTGACGGTGTCGGTCTGGTGTCATCCTCGCCTCGTGACGGTGTCGGTCTGGTGTCATCCTCGCTAGTGACGGTGTCGGTCTGGTGTCATCCTCGCCTCGTGACGGTGTCGGTCTGGTGTCAGCCTCGCTAGTGACGGTGTCAGTCTGGTGTTAGCCTCGCTAGTGACGGTTTCAGTCTGGTGTCAGCCTCGCCTCGTGACGGGGTCGGTCTGGTGTCAGCCTCTCCTCGTGACGGGGGTCGGTCTGGTGTCATCCTTGCTATTGACGGTGTCGGTCTGGTGTCATCCTTGCTATTGACGGTGTCGGTCTGGTGTCATCCTCGCCTCGTGACGGTGTCAGTCTGGTGTCAGCCTCGCTAGTGACGGTGTCAGTCTGGTGTCAGCCTCGCTAGTGACGGTTTCAGTCTGGTGTCAGCCTCTCCACGTGACGGTGTCAGTCTGGTGTCAGCCTCGCTAGTGACGGGGTCGGTCTGGTGTCAGCCTCTCCTCGTGACGGGGTCGGTCTGGTGTCAGCCTCGCTAGTGACGGTGTCAGTCTGGTGTCAGCCTCGCTAGTGACGGTTTCAGTCTGGTGTCAGCCTCTCCTCGTGACGGTGTCAGTCTGGTGTCAGCCTCTCCTCCTGACGGTGTCAGTCTGGTGTCAGCCTCGCTAGTGACGGTTTCAGTCTGGTGTCAGCCTCTCCTCGTGACGGTGTCGGTCTGGTGTCAGCCTCTCCTCGTGACGGTGTCGGTCTGGTGTCATCCTCGCCTCGTGACGGGGTCGGTCTGGTGTCAGCCACGCTAGTGACGGGGTCGGTCTGGTGTCAGCCTCTCCTCGTGACGGTGTCGGTCTGGTGTCAGCCTCTCCTCGTGACGGGGGTCGGTCTGGTGTCAGCCTCGCTAGTGACGGGGTCGGTCTGGTGTCAGCCTCTCCTCGTGACGGGGTCGGTCTGGTGTCAGCCTCTCCTCGTGACGGGGGTCGGTCTGGTGTCAGCCTCGCTAGTGACGGGGTCGGTCTGGTGTCAGCCTCTCCTCGTGACGGGGTCGGTCTGGTGTCAGCCTCTCCTCGTGACGGGGGTCGGTCTGGTGTCAGCCTCGCTAGTGACGGTTTCAGTCTGGTGTCAGCCTCTCCTCGTGACGGTGTCGGTCTGGTGTCAGCCTCGCTAGTGACGGGGTCGGTCTGGTGTCATCCTCTCCTCGTGACGGGGTCGGTCTGGTGTCAGCCTCTCCTCGTGACGGGGTCGGTCTGGTGTCAGCCTCTCCTCGTGACGGGGTCGGTCTGGTGTCAGCCTCGCTAGTGACTGTTTCAGTCTGGTTTCAGCCTCGCCTCGTGACGGTGTCGGTCTGGTGTTATGCTCGCTAGTGTCGGTGTCGGTCTGTTGTCATCCTCGCCTCGTGACGGGGTCGGTCTGGTGTCATCCTCGCTAGTGACGGTGTCGGTCTGGTGTCATCCTCGCCTCGTGACGGGGTCGGTCTGGTGTCAGCCTCGCTAGTGACGGGGTCGGTCTGGTGTCAGCCTCTCCTCGTGACGGTGTCGGTCTGGTGTCAGCCTCGCTAGTGACGGTGTCAGTCTGGTGTTAGCCTCGCTAGTGACGGTGTCAGTCTGGTGTTAGCCTCGCTAGTGACGGTTTCAGTCTGGTGTCAGCCTCGCCTCGTGACGGTGTCGGTCTGGTGTCAGCCTCGCCTCGTGACGGTGTCGGTCTGGTGTCAGCCTCGCCTCGTGACGGTGTCGGTCTGGTGTCATCCTCGTCTCGTGACGGGGTCGGTCTGGTGTCAGCCACGCTAGTGACGGGGTCGGTCTGGTGTCAGCCTCTCCTCGTGACGGTGTCGGTCTGGTGTCAGCCTCTCCTCGTGACGGTGTCGGTCTGGTGTCAGCCTCTCCTCGTGACGGGGTCGGTCTGGTGTCAGCCTCGCTAGTGACGGTTTCGGTCTGGTGTCAGCCTCTCCTCGTGACGGTGTCGGTCTGGTGTCAGCCTCTCCTCGTGACGGTGTCAGTCTGGTGTCAGCCTCTCCGCGTGACGGTGTCGGTCTGGTGTCAGCCTCGCTAGTGACGGGGTCGGTCTGGTGTCATCCTCTCCTCGTGACGGGGTCGGTCTGGTGTCAGCCTCTCCTCGTGACGGGGTCGGTCTGGTGTCAGCCTCTCCTCGTGACGGGGTCGGTCTGGTGTCAGCCTCGCTAGTGACGGTTTCAGTCTGGTGTCAGCCTCGCCTCGTGACGGTGTCGGTCTGGTGTTATGCTCGCTAGTGTCGGTGTCGGTCTGTTGTCATCCTCGCCTCGTGACGGGGTCGGTCTGGTGTCAGCCTCTCCTCGTGACGGTGTCGGTCTGGTGTCAGCCTTTCCTTGTGACGGGGTCGGTCTGGTGTCAGCCTCTCCTCGTGACGGTGTCGGTCTGGTGTCAGCCTTTCCTTGTGACGGGGTCGGTCTGGTGTCAGCCTCTCCTCGTGACGGGGGTCGGTCTGGTGTCAGCCTCGCTAGTGACGGTTTCGGTCTGGTGTCAGCCTCTCCTCGTGACGGTGTCGGTCTGGTGTCAGCCTCGCTAGTGACGGTGTCAGTCTGGTGTCAGCCTTGCTAGTGACGGTTTCAATCTGGTGTCAGCCTCTCCTCGTGACGGTGTCAGTCTGGTGTCAGCCTCTCCTCGTGACGGTGTCAGTCTGGTGTCAGCCTCGCTAATGACGGTTTCAGTCTGGTGTCAGCCTCTCCTCGTGACGGTGTCGGTCTGGTGTCAGCCTCTCCTCGTGACGGTGTCGGTCTGGTGTCAGCCTCGCTAGTGACGGGGTCGGTCTGGTGTCAGCCTCGCTAGTGACGGTGTCGGTCTGGTGTCAGCCTCGCCTCGTGACGGGGTCGGTCTGGTGTCAGCCTCGCCTCGTGACGGTGTCGGTCTGGTGTCAGCCTCGCCTCGTGACGGTGTCAGTCTGGTGTCAGCCTCGCCTCGTGACGGTGTCGGTCTGGTGTCAGCCTCTCCTCGTGACGGTGTCGGTCTGGTGTCATCCTCTCCTCGTGACGGGGTCGGTCTGGTGTCAGCCTCTCCTCGTGACGGGGTCGGTCTGGTGTCAGCCACGCTAGTGACAGGGTCGGTCTGGTGTCAGCCTCTCCTCGTGACGGTGTCGGTCTGGTGTCAGCCTCTCCTCGTGACGGTGTCGGTCTGGTGTCAGCCTCGCCTCGTGACGGTGTCGGTCTGGTGTTATGCTCGCTAGTGACGGTGTCGGTCTGTTGTCATCCTCGCCTCGTGACGGGGTCGGTCTGGTGTCAGCCACTCCTTGTGACGGTGTCGGTCTGGTGTCAGCCTCTCCTCGTGACGGGGTCGGTCTGGTGTCAGCCTCTCCTCGTGACGGGGGTCGGTCTGGTGTCAGCCTCGCTAGTGACGGTTTCGGTCTGGTGTCAGCCTCTCCTCGTGACGGTGTCGGTCTGGTGTCAGCCTCGCTAGTGACGGTGTCGGTCTGGTGTCAGCCTCGCCTCGTGACGGTGTCGGTCTGGTGTCAGCCTCGCCTCGTGACGGTGTCGGTCTGGTGTCAGCCTCGCCTCGTGACGGTGTCGGTCTGGTGTCAGCCTCGCCTCGTGACGGTGTCAGTCTGGTGTCAGCCTCTCCTCGTGACTGTGTCGGTCTGGTGTCAGCCTCTCCTCGTGACTGTGTCGGTCTGGTGTCAGCCTCTCCTCGTGACGGGGTCGGTCTGGTGTCAGCCTCGCTAGTGATGGGGTCGGTCTGGTGTCAGCCTCGCCTCGTGATGGTGTCAGTCTGGTGTCAGCCTCTCCTCGTGACTGTGTCGGTCTGGTGTCAGCCTCTCCTCGTGACGGTGTCAGTCTGGTGTCAGCCTCTCCTCGTGACTGTGTCGGTCTGGTGTCAGCCTCTCCTCGTGACTGTGTCGGTCTGGTGTCAGCCTCTCCTCGTGACGGTGTCGGTCTGGTGTCAGCCTCGCCTCGTGACGGTGTCAGTCTGGTGTCAGCCTCTCCTCGTGACTGTGTCGGTCTGGTGTCAGCCTCTCCTCGTGACTGTGTCGGTCTGGTGTCAGCCTCTCCTCGTGACGGGGTCGGTCTGGTGTCAGCCTCGCTAGTGACGGTGTCAGTCTGGTGTCAGCCTCGCTAGTGACGGTTTCAGTCTGGTGTCAGCCTCTCCTCGTGACGGTGTCAGTCTGGTGTAAGCCTCTCCTCGTGACGGTGTCAGTCTGGTGTCAGCCTCGCTAGTGACGGTTTCAGTCTGGTGTCAGCCTCGCCTCGTGACGGTGTCGGTCTGGTGTCATGCTCGCTAGTGACGGTGTCGGTCTGGTGTCAGCCTCGCTAGTGACGGTGTCGGTCTGGTGTCAGCCTCGCCTCGTGACGGGGTCGGTCTGGTGTCAGCCTCGCTAGTGACGGTGTCGGATTGGTGTCAGCCTCGCCTCGTGACGGTGTCGGTCTGGTGTCAGCCTCGCCTCGTGACGGTGTCGGTCTGGTGTCAGCCTCACCTCGTGACGGTGTCGGTCTCGTGTCAGCCTCGCCTCGTGACGGTGTCGGTCTGGTGTCAGCCTCTCCTCGTGACGGTGTCGGTCTGGTGTCAGCCTCTCCTCGTGACGGGGTCGGTCTGGTGTCAGCCTCTCCTCGTGACGGGGTCGGTCTGGTGTCAGCCTCGCTAGTGACGGTTTCAGTCTGGTGTCAGCCTCGCCTTGTGACGGTGTCCGTCTGGTGTCATGCTCGCTAGTGACGGTGTTGGTCTGGTGTCATCCTCGCCTCGTGACGGGGTCGGTCTGGTGTCAGCCATTCCTCGTGACGGTGTCGGTCTGGTGTCAGCCTCTCCTCGTGACGGGGTCGGTCTGGTGTCAGCCTCTCCTCGTGACGGGGGTCGGTCTGGTGTCAGCCTCGCTAGTGACGGTTTCGGTCTGGTGTCAGCCTCTCCTCGTGACGGTGTCGGTCTGGTGTCAGCCTCGCTAGTGACGGTGTCAGTCTGGTGTCAGCCTCGCTAGTGACGGTTTCAGTCTGGTGTCAGCCTCTCCTCGTGACGGTGTCAGTCTGGTGTAAGCCTCTCCTCGTGACGGTGTCAGTCTGGTGTCAGCCTCGCTAGTGACGGTTTCAGTCTGGTGTCAGCCTCTCCTCGTGACAGTGTCGGTCTGGTGTCAGCCTTGCTAGTGACGGGGTCGGTCTGGTGTCAGCCTCGCTAGTGACGGGGTCGGTCTGGTGTCAGCCTCGCTAGTGACGGGGTCGGTCTGGTGTCAGCCTCGCCTCGTGACGGTGTCGGTCTGGTGTCAGCCTCGCCTCGTGACGGTGTCGGTCTGGTGTCAGCCTCGCCTCGTGATGGTGTCGGTCTGGTGTCAGCCTCGCCTCGTGACGGTGTCGGTCTGGTGTCAGCCTCGCCTCGTGACTGTGTCGGTCTGGTGTCATCCTCGCTAGTGACGGTGTCGGTCTGGTGTCATCCTCGCCTCGTGACGGGGTCGGTCTGGTGTCAGCCTCGCTAGTGACGGGGTCGGTCTGGTGTCATCCTCGCCTCGTGACGGGGTCGGTCTGGTGTCAGCCTCGCTAGTGACGGGGTCGGTCTGAAGTCAGCCTCTCCTCGTGACGGTGTCGGTCTGGTGTCAGCCTCGCTAGTGACGGTGTCAGTCTGGTGTCAGCCTCGCTAGTGACCGTTTCAGTCTGGTGTCAGCCTCTCCTCGTGACGGTGTCAGTCTGGTGTCTGCCTCGCTAGTGACGGGGTCGGTCTGGTGTCAGCCTCGCTAGTGACGGTTTCGGTCTGGTGTCAGCCTCTCCTCGTGACGGTGTCGGTCTGGTGTCAGCCTCGCTAGTGACGGTGTCAGTCTGGTGTCATCCTCGCCTCGTGACGGGGTCGGTCTGGTGTCAGCCTCGCTAGTGACGGTTTCAGTCTGGTGTCAGCCTCTCCTCGTGACGGTGTCAGTCTGGTGTCTGCCTCGCTAGTGACGGGTTCGGTCTGGTGTCAGCCTCGCCTCGTGACGGTGTCGGTCTGGTGTCAGCCTCGCCTCGTGACGGTGTCGGTCTGGTGTCATCCTCGCTAGTGACGGTGTCGGTCTGGTGTCATCCTCGCCTCGTGACGGGGTCGGTCTGGTGTCAGCCTCGCTAGTGACGGGGTCGGTCTGGTGTCAGCCTCTCCTCGTGACGGTGTCGATCTGGTGTCAGCCTCTCCTCGTGACGGGGTCCGTCTGGTGTCAGCCTCTCCTCGTGACGGGGTCGGTCTGGTGTCAGCCTCTCCTCGTGACGGGGTCGGTCTGGTGTCAGCCTCGCCTCGTGACGGTGTCGGTCTGGTGTCAGCCTCGCTAGTGACGGTGTCGGTCTGGTGTCAGCCTCTCCTCGTGACGGTGTCAATCTGGTGTCTGCCTCGCTAGTGACGGTTTCAGTCTGGTGTCAGGATATCCTCGTGACGGTGTCAGTCTGGTGTCAGCCTCTCCTCGTGACGGTGTCAGTCTGGTGTCAGCCTCGCTAGTGACGGTATCAGTCTGGTGTCAGCCTCTCCTCGTGACGGTGTCGGTCTGGTGTCAGCCTCGCTAGTGACGGGGTCGGTCTGGTGTCAGCCTCGCTAGTGACGGGGTCGGTCTGGTGTCAGCCTCGCCTCGTGACGGTGTCGGTCTGGTGTCATCCTCGCCTCGTGACGGGGTCGGTCTGGTGTCAGCCTCTCCTCGTGACGGTGTCGGTCTGGTGTCAGCCTCTCCTCGTGACGGTGTCGGTCTGGTGTCAGCCTCTCCTCGTGACGGGGTCGGTCTGGTGTCAGCCTCTCCTCGTGACGGTGTCGGTCTGGTGTCAGCCTCGCTAGTGACGGTGTCAGTCTGGTGTCATCCTCGCCTCGTGACGGGGTCGGTCTGGTGTCAGCCTCGCTAGTGACGGTTTCAGTCTGGTGTCAGCCTCTCCTCGTGACGGTGTCAGTCTGGTGTCTGCCTCGCTAGTGACGGGTTCGGTCTGGTGTCAGCCTCGCCTCGTGACGGTGTCGGTCTGGTGTCAGCCTCGCCTCGTGACGGTGTCGGTCTGGTGTCATCCTCGCTAGTGACGGTGTCGGTCTGGTGTCATCCTCGCCTCGTGACGGGGTCGGTCTGGTGTCAGCCTCGCTAGTGACGGGGTCGGTCTGGTGTCAGCCTCTCCTCGTGACGGTGTCGATCTGGTGTCAGCCTCTCCTCGTGACGGGGTCCGTCTGGTGTCAGCCTCTCCTCGTGACGGGGTCGGTCTGGTGTCAGCCTCTCCTCGTGACGGGGTCGGTCTGGTGTCAGCCTCGCCTCGTGACGGTGTCGGTCTGGTGTCAGCCTCGCTAGTGACGGTGTCGGTCTGGTGTCAGCCTCTCCTCGTGACGGTGTTAATCTGGTGTCTGCCTCGCTAGTGACGGTTTCAGTCTGGTGTCAGGATCTCCTCGTGACGGTGTCAGTCTGGTGTCAGCCTCTCCTCGTGACGGTGTCAGTCTGGTGTCAGCCTCGCTAGTGACGGTATCAGTCTGGTGTCAGCCTCTCCTCGTGACGGTGTCGGTCTGGTGTCAGCCTCGCTAGTGACGGGGTCGGTCTGGTGTCAGCCTCGCTAGTGACGGGGTCGGTCTGGTGTCAGCCTCGCCTCGTGACGGTGTCGGTCTGGTGTCATCCTCGCCTCGTGACGGGGTCGGTCTGGTGTCAGCCTCTCCTCGTGACGGTGTCGGTCTGGTGTCAGCCTCTCCTCGTGACGGTGTCGGTCTGGTGTCAGCCTCTCCTCGTGACGGGGTCGGTCTGGTGTCAGCCTCTCCTCGTGACGGGGTCGGTCTGGTGTCAGCCTCGCTAGTGACGGTTTCAGTCTGGTGTCAGCCTCTCCTCGTGACGGTGTCAGTCTGGTGTTTGCCTCGCTAGTGACGGTTTCAGTCTGATGTCAGCCTCTCCTCGTGACGGTGTCAGTCTGGTGTCAGCCTCTCCTCGTGACGGTGTCAGTCTGGTGTCAGCCTCGCTAGTGACGGGGTCGTTCTGGTGTCAGCCTCTCCTCGTGACGGTGTCGGTCTGGTGTCAGCCTCTCATCGTGACGGTGTCAGTCTGGTGTCAGCCTCGCTAGTGACAGTATCAGTCTGGTGTCAGCCTCTCCTCGTGACGGTGTCGGTCTGGTGTCAGCCTCGCTAGTGACGGGGTCGGTCTGGTGTCAGCCTCGCTAGTGACGGGGTCTGTCTGGTGTCAGCCTCGCCTCGTGACGGTGTCGGTCTGGTGTCATCCTCGCCTCATGACGGGGTCGGTCTGGTGTCAGCCTCTCCTCGTGACGGTGTCGGTCTGGTGTCAGCCTCGCTAGTGACGGTGTCAGTCTGGTGTCAGCCTCGCTAGTGACGGTTTCAGTCTGGTGTCAGCCTCTCCTCGTGACGGTGTCAGTCTGGTGTCAGCCTCTCCTCGTGACGGTGTCAGTCTGGTGTCAACCTCGCTAGTGACGGTTTCAGTCTGGTGTCAGCCTCTCCTCGTGACGGTGTCGGTCTGGTGTCAGCCTCGCCTCGTGACGGTGTCGGTCTGGTGTCATCCTCGCTAGTGACGGTGTCGGTCTGGTGTCATCCTCGCCTCGTGACGGGGTCGGTCTGGTGTCAGCCTCGCTAGTGACGGTTTCAGTCTGGTGTCAGCCTCTCCTCGTGACGGTGTCGGTCTGGTGTCAGCCTCGCCTCGTGACGGTGTCGGTCTGGTGTCATCCTCACTAGTGACGGTGTCGGTCTGGTGTCATCCTCGCCTCGTGACGGGGTCGGTCTGGTGTCAGCCTCGCTAGTGACGGGGTCGGTCTGGTGTCAGCCTCTCCTCGTGACGGGGTCGGTCTGGTGTCAGCCTCTCCTCGTGACGGTGTCAGTCTGGTGTCAGCCTCTCCTCGTGACGGTGTCGGTCTGGTGTCATCCTCGCTAGTGACGGTGTCGGTCTGGTGTCATCCTTTCCTCGTGACAGGGTCCGTCTGGTGTCAGCCTCGCTAGTGACGGTTTCGGTCTGGTGTCAGCCTCTCCTCGTGACGGTGTCAGTCTGGTGTCAGCCTCGCTAGTGACGGGGTCGGTCTGGTGTCAGCCTCTCCTCGTGACGGGGTCGGTCTGGTGTCAGCCTCTCCTCGTGACGGTGTCGGTCTGGTGTCAGCCTCTCCTCGTGACGGGGTCCGTCTGGTGTCAGCCTCTCCTCGTGACGGGGTCGGTCTGGTGTCAGCCTCTCCTCGTGACGGGGTCGGTCTGGTGTCAGCCTCGCTAGTGACGGTTTCAGTCTGGTGTCAGCCTCTCCTCGTGACGGTGTCAGTCTGGTGTCAGCCTCGCTAGTGACGGTGTCAGTCTGGTGTCAGCCTCGCTAGTGACGGTGTCAGTCTGGTGTCAGCCTCTCCTCGTGACGGTGTCAGTCTGGTGTCAGCCTCGCTAGTGACGGTTTCAGTCTGGTGTCAGCCTCTCCTCGTGACGGTGTCAGTCTGGTGTCAGCCTCTCCTCGTGACGGTGTCAGTCTGGTGTCAGCCTCGCTAGTGACGGTTTCAGTCTGGTGTCAGCCTCTCCTCGTGACGGTGTCCGTCTGGTGTCAACCTCGCTAGTGACGGGGTCGGTCTGGTGTCAGCCTCGCTAGTGACGGGGTCGGTCTGGTGTCAGCCTCTCCTCGTGACGGTGTCGGTCTGGTGTCAGCCTCTCCTCGTGACAGGGTCCGTCTGGTGTCAGCCTCGCTAGTGACGGTTTCGGTCTGGTGTCAACCTCTCCTCGTGACGGTGTCAGTCTGGTGTCAGCCTCTCCTCGTGACGGTGTCAGTCTGGTGTCAGCCTCGCTAGTGACGGTTTCAGTCTGGTGTCAGCCTCTCCTCGTGACGGTGTCCGTCTGGTGTCAGCCTCTCCTCGTGACGGTGTCAGTCTGGTGTCAGCCTCGCTAGTGACGGGGTCGGTCTGGTGTCAGCCTCTCCTCGTGACGGGGTCGGTCTGGTGTCAGCCTCTCCTCGTGACGGTGTCGGTCTGGTGTCAGCCTCTCCTCGTGACGGGGTCCGTCTGGTGTCAGCCTCTCCTCGTGACGGGGTCGGTCTGGTGTCAGCCTCTCCTCGTGACGGGGTCGGTCTGGTGTCAGCCTCGCTAGTGACGGTTTCAGTCTGGTGTCAGCCTCTCCTCGTGACGGTGTCAGTCTGGTGTCAGCCTCGCTAGTGACGGTGTCAGTCTGGTGTCAGCCTCGCTAGTGACGGTTTCAGTCTGGTGTCAGCCTCTCCTCGTGACGGTGTCAGTCTGGTGTCAGCCTCGCTAGTGACGGTTTCAGTCTGGTGTCAGCCTCTCCTCGTGACGGTGTCAGTCTGGTGTCAGCCTCTCCTCGTGACGGTGTCAGTCTGGTGTCAGCCTCGCTAGTGACGGTTTCAGTCTGGTGTCAGCCTCTCCTTGTGACGGTGTCCGTCTGGTGTCAGCCTCGCTAGTGACGGGGTCGGTCTGGTGTCAGCCTCGCCTCGTGACGGTGTCGGTCTGGTGTCAGCCTCGCCTCGTGACGGTGTCGGTCTGGTGTCATCCTCGCTAGTGACGGTGTCGGTCTGGTGTCATCCTCGCCTCGTGACGGTGTCAGTCTGGTGTCAGCCTCGCTAGTGACGGGGTCGGTCTGGTGTCAGCCTCTCCTCGTGACGGGGTCGGTCTGGTGTCAGCCTCTCCTCGTGACGGGGTCGGTCTGGTGTCAGCCTCGCTAGTGACGGAGTCGGTCTGGTGTCAGCCTCTCCTCGTGACGGTGTCGGTCTGGTGTCAGCCTCTCCTCGTGACGGTGTCGGTCTGGTGTCAGCCTCTCCTCGTGACAGGGTCCGTCTGGTGTCAGCCTCGCTAGTGACGGTTTCGGTCTGGTGTCAGCCTCTCCTCGTGACGGTGTCAGTCTGGTGTCAGCCTCGCTAGTGACGGTGTCAGTCTGGTGTCAGCCTCGCTAGTGACCGTTTCAGTCTGGTGTCAGCCTCTCCTCGTGACGGTGTCCGTCTGGTGTCAGCCTCGCTAGTGACGGTGTCGGTCTGGTGTCATCCTCGCCTCGTGACGGGGTCGGTCTGGTGTCAGCCTCGCTAGTGACGGAGTCGGTCTGGTGTCAGCCTCTCCTCGTGACGGTGTCGGTCTGGTGTCAGCCTCTCCTCGTGACGGTGTCGGTCTGGTGTCAGCCTCTCCTCGTGACAGGGTCCGTCTGGTGTCAGCCTCGCTAGTGACGGTGTCAGTCTGGTGTCAGCCTCGCTAGTGACGGTGTCAGTCTGGTGTCAGCCTCTCCTCATGACGGTGTCAGTCTGGTGTCAGCCTCTCCTCGTGACGGTGTCAGTCTGGTGTCAGCCTCGCTAGTGACGGTTTCAGTCTGGTGTCAGCCTCTCCTCATGCCGGTGTCAGTCTGGTGTCAGCCTCGCTAGTGACGGTATCAGTCTGGTGTCAGCCTCTCCTCGTGACGGTGTCCGTCTGGTGTCAGCCTCTCCTCGTGACGGTGTCAGTCTGGTGTCAGCCTCGCTAGTGACGGTTTCAGTATGGTGTCAGCCTCTCCTCGTGACGGTGTCAGTCTGGTGTCAGCCTCTCCTCGTGACGGTGTCAGTCTGGTGTCAGCCTCGCTAGTGACGGTTTCAGTCTGGTGTCAGCCTCTCCTCGTGACGGTGTCCGTCTGGTGTCAGCCTCGCTAGTGACGGGGTCGGTCTGGTGTCAGCCTCGCTAGTGACGGGGTCGGTCTGGTGTCAGCCTCGCCTCGTGACGGTGTCGGTCTGGTGTCATCCTCGCTAGTGACGGTGTCGGTCTGGTGTCAGCCTCTCCTCGTGACGGTGTCGGTCTGGTGTCAGCCTCTCCTCGTGACAGGGTCCGTCTGGTGTCAGCCTCGCTAGTGACGGTTTCGGTCTGGTGTCAGCCTCTCCTCGTGACGGTGTCGGTCTGGTGTCAGCCTCGCCTCGTGACGGTGTCGGTCCGGTGTCATCCTCGCTAGTGACGGTGTCGGTCTGGTGTCATCCTCGCCTCGTGACGGGGTCGGTCTGGTGTCAGCCTCGCTAGTGACGGAGTCGGTCTGGTGTCAGCCTCTCCTCGTGACGGTGTCGGTCTGGTGTCAGCCTCTCCTCGTGACGGTGTCGGTCTGGTGTCAGCCTCTCCTCGTGACAGGGTCCGTCTGGTGTCAGCCTCGCTAGTGACGGTTTCGGTCTGGTGTCAGCCTCTCCTCGTGACGGTGTCAGTCTGGTGTCAGCCTCTCCTCGTGACGGGGTCGGTCTGGTGTCAGCCTCTCCTCGTGACGGGGTCGGTCTGGTGTCAGCCTCGCTAGTGACGGTTTCAGTCTGGTGTCAGCCTCTCCTCGTGACGGTGTCAGTCTGGTGTCAGCCTCTCCTCGTGACGGTGTCAGTCTGGTGTCAGCCTCGCTAGTGACGGTTTCAGTCTGGTGTCAGCCTCTCCTCGTGACGGTGTCCGTCTGGTGTCAGCCTCGCTAGTGACGGGGTCGGACTGGTGTCAGCCTCGCTAGTGACGGGGTCGGTCTGGTGTCAGCCTCGCCTCGTGACGGTGTCGGTCTTGTGTCAGCCTCGCCTCGTGACGGTGTCGGTCTGGTGTCATCCTCGCTAGTGACGGTGTCGGTCTGGTGTCATCCTCGCCTCGTGACGGGGTCGGTCTGGTGTCAGCCTCGCTAGTGACGGAGTCGGTCTGGTGTCAGCCTCTCCTCGTGATGGTGTCGGTCTGGTGTCAGCCTCTCCTCGTGACGGTGTCAGTCTGGTGTCAGCCTCGCTAGTGACGGTGTCAGTCTGGTGTCAGCCTCGCTAGTGACGGTGTCAGTCTGGTGTCAGCCTCTCCTCGTGACGGTGTCAGTCTGGTGTCAGCCTCGCTAGTGACGGTTTCAGTCTGGTGTCAGCCTCGCTAGTGACGGTTTCAGTCTGGTGTCAACCTCTCCTCGTGACGGTGTCAGTCTGGTGTCAGCCTCGCTAGTGACGGTGTCAGTCTGGTGTCAGCCTCTCCTCGTGACGGTGTCAGTCTGGTGTCAGCCTCTCCTCGTGACGGTGTCAGTCTGGTGTCAGCCTCGCTAGTGACGGTTTCAGTCTGGTGTCAGCCTCTCCTCGTGACGGTGTCCGTCTGGTGTCAGCCTCGCTAGTGACGGTTTCAGTCTGGTGTCAGCCTCTCCTCGTGACGGTGTCCGTCTGGTGTCAGCCTCGCTAGTGACGGGGTCGGTCTGGTGTCAGCCTCTCTAGTGACGGGGTCGGTCTGGTGTCAGCCTCTCCTCGTGACGGGGTCGGTCTGGTGTCAGCCTCTCCTCGTGACGGTGTCAGTCTGGTGTCATCCTCGCCTCGTGACGGGGTCGGTCTGGTGTCAGCCTCGCTAGTGACGGAGTCGGTCTGGTGTCAGCCTCTCCTCGTGACGGTGTCGGTCTGGTGTCAGCCTCTCCTCGTGACGGTGTCGGTCTGGTGTCAGCCTCTCCTCGTGACAGGGTCCGTCTGGTGTCAGCCTCGCTAGTGACGGTTTCGGTCTGGTGTCAGCCTCTCCTCGTGACGGTGTCAGTCTGGTGTCAGCCTCGCTAGTGACGGTGTCAGTCTGGTGTCAGCCTCGCTAGTGACGGTGTCAGTCTGGTGTCAGCCTCTCCTCGTGACGGTGTCAGTCTGGTGTCAGCCTCTCCTCGTGACGGTGTCAGTCTGGTGTCAGCCTCGCTAGTGACGGGGTCCGTCTGGTGTCAGCCTCTCCTCGTGACGGGGTCGGTCTGGTGTCAGCCTCTCCTCGTCACGGGGTCGGTCTGGTGTCAGCCTCGCTAGTGACGGTTTCAGTCTGGTGTCAGCCTCTCCTCGTGACGGTGTCAGTCTGGTGTCAGCCTCGCTAGTGACGGTGTCAGTCTGGTGTCAGCCTCGCTAGTGACGGTTTCAGTCTGGTGTCAGCCTCTCCTCGTGACGGTGTCAGTCTGGTGTCAGCCTCGCTAGTGATGGTTTCAGTCTGGTGTCAGCCTCTCCTCGTGACGGTGTCAGTCTGGTGTCAGCCTCTCCTCGTGACGGTGTCAGTCTGGTGTCAGCCTCGCTAGTGACGGTTTCAGTCTGGTGTCAGCCTCTCCTCGTGACGGTGTCCGTCTGGTGTCAGCCTCGCTAGTGACGGGGTCGGTCTGGTGTCAGCCTCGCTAGTGACGGGGTCGGTCTGGTGTCAGCCTCGCCTCGTGACGGTGTCGGTCTGGTGTCATCCTCGCTAGTGACGGTGTCGGTCTGGTGTCAGCCTCTCCTCGTGACGGTGTCGGTCTGGTGTCAGCCTCTCCTCGTGACAGGGTCCGTCTGGTGTCAGCCTCGCTAGTGACGGTTTCGGTCTGGTGTCAGCCTCTCCTCGTGACCGTGTCAGTCTGGTGTCAGCCTCGCTAGTGACGGTGTCAGTCTGGTGTCAGCCTCTCCTCGTGACGGTGTCAGTCTGGTGTCAGCCTCGCTAGTGACGGTTTCAGTCTGGTGTCAGCCTCTCCTCGTGACGGTGTCAGTCTGGTGTCAGCCTCGCTAGTGATGGTTTCAGTCTGGTGTCAGCCTCTCCTCGTGACGGTGTCAGTCTGGTGTCAGCCTCGCTAGTGACGGGGTCGGTCTGGTGTCAGCCTTTCCTCGTGACGGGGTCGGTCTGGTGTCAGTCTCTCCTCGTGACGGTGTCGGTCTGGTGTCAGCCTCTCCTCGTGACGGGGTCCGTCTGGTGTCAGCCTCTCCTCGTGACGGGGTCCGTCTGGTGTCAGCCTCGCTAGTGACGGTTTCAGTCTGGTGTCAGCCTCTCCTCGTGACGGTGTCAGTCTGGTGTCAGCCTCTCCTCGTGACGGTGTCAGTCTGGTGTCAGCCTCGCTAGTGACGGTTTCAGTCTGGTGTCAGCCTCTCCTCGTGACGGTGTCAGTCTGGTGTCAGCCTCTCCTCGTGACGGTGTCAGTCTGGTGTCAGCCTCGCTAGTGACGGTTTCAGTCTGGTGTCAGCCTCTCCTCGTGACGGTGTCCGTCTGGTGTCAGCCTCTCCTCGTAACGGTGTCAGTCTGGTGTCAGCCTCGCTAGTGACGGGGTCGGTCTGGTGTCAGCCTCGCCTCGTGACGGTGTCGGTCTGGTGTCAGCCTCGCCTCGTGACGGTGTCGGTCTGGTGTCATCCTCGCTAGTGACGGTGTCGGTCTGGTGTCATCCTCGCCTCGTGACGGGGTCGGTCTGGTGTCAGCCTTGCTAGTGACGGAGTCGGTCTGGTGTCAGCCTCTCCTCGTGACGGTGTCGGTCTGGTGTCAGCCTCTCCTCGTGACGGTGTCGGTCTGGTGTCAGCCTCTCCTCGTGACAGGGTCCGTCTGGTGTCAGCCTCGCTAGTGACGGTGTCAGTCTGGTGTCAGCCTCGCTAGTGACGGTTTCAGTCTGGTGTCAGCCTCTCCTCGTGACGGTGTCAGTCTGGTGTCAGCCTCGCTAGTGACGGTGTCAGTCTGGTGTCAGCCTCTCCTCGTGACGGTGTCAGTCTGGTGTCAGCCTCGCTAGTGACGGTGTCAGTCTGGTGTCAGCCTCGCTAGTGACGGTTTCAGTCTGGTGTCAGCCTCTCCTCGTGACGGTGTCAGTCTGGTGTCAGCCTCGCTAGTGACGGGGTCGGTCTGGTGTCAGCCTCTCCTCGTGACGGGGTCGGTCTGGTGTCAGCCTCTCCTCGTGACGGTGTCAGTCTGGTGTCAGCCTCGCTAGTGACGGTGTCAGTCTGGTGTCAGCCTCGCTAGTGACGGTTTCAGTCTGGTGTCAGCCTCTCCTCGTGACGGTGTCAGTCTGGTGTCAGCCTCGCTAGTGACGGTTTCAGTCTGGTGTCAGCCTCTCCTCGTGACGGTGTCCGTCTGGTGTCAGCCTCTCCTCGTAACGGTGTCAGTCTGGTGTCAGCCTCGCTAGTGACGGGGTCGGTCTGGTGTCAGCCTCGCCTCGTGACGGTGTCGGTCTGGTGTCAGCCTCGCCTCGTGACGGTGTCGGTCTGGTGTCATCCTCGCTAGTGACGGTGTCGGTCTGGTGTCATCCTCGCCTCGTGACGGGGTCGGTCTGGTGTCAGCCTTGCTAGTGACGGAGTCGGTCTGGTGTCAGCCTCTCCTCGTGACGGTGTCGGTCTGGTGTCAGCCTCTCCTCGTGACGGTGTCGGTCTGGTGTCAGCCTCGCTAGTGACGGTGTCAGTCTGGTGTCAGCCTCGCTAGTGACGGTTTCAGTCTGGTGTCAGCCTCTCCTCGTGACGGTGTCAGTCTGGTGTCAGCCTCGCTAGTGACGGTGTCAGTCTGGTGTCAGCCTCTCCTCGTGACGGTGTCAGTCTGGTGTCAGCCTCGCTAGTGACGGTGTCAGTCTGGTGTCAGCCTCGCTAGTGACGGTTTCAGTCTGGTGTCAGCCTCTCCTCGTGACGGTGTCAGTCTGGTGTCAGCCTCGCTAGTGACGGGGTCGGTCTGGTGTCAGCCTCTCCTCGTGACGGGGTCGGTCTGGTGTCAGCCTCTCCTCGTGACGGTGTCAGTCTGGTGTCAGCCTCGCTAGTGACGGTGTCAGTCTGGTGTCAGCCTCGCTAGTGACGGTTTCAGTCTGGTGTCAGCCTCTCCTCGTGACGGTGTCAGTCTGGTGTCAGCCTCGCTAGTGACGGTTTCAGTCTGGTGTCAGCCTCTCCTCGTGACGGTTTCAGTCTGGTGTCAGCCTCTCCTCGTGACGGTGTCAGTCTGGTGTCAGCCTCTCCTCGTGACGGTGTCAGTCTGGTGTCAGCCTCGCTAGTGACGGTTTCAGTCTGGTGTCAGCCTCTCCTCGTGACGGTGTCCGTCTGGTGTCAGCCTCGCTAGTGACGGGGTCGGTCTGGTGTTAGCCTCGCTAGTGACGGGGTCGGTCTGGTGTCAGCCTCGCCTCGTGACGGTGTCGGTCTGGTGTCAGCCTCGCCTCGTGACGGTGTCGGTCTGGTGTCATCCTCGCTAGTGACGGTGTCGGTCTGGTGTCATCCTCGCCTCGTGACGGGGTCGGTCTGGTGTCAGCCTCTCCTCGTGACGGGGTCGGTCTGGTGTCAGCCTCGCTAGTGACGGTTTCAGTCAGGTGTCAGCCTCTCCTCTTGACGGTGTCAGTCTGGTGTCAGCCTCGCTAGTGACGGTTTCAGTCTGGTGTCAGCCTCTCCTCGTGACGGTGTCCGTCTGGTGTCAGCCTCGCTAGTGACGGGGTCGGTCTGGTGTCAGCCTCGCTAGTGACGGGGTCGGTCTGGTGTCAGCCTCGCCTCGTGACGGTGTCGGTCTGGTGTCAGCCTCGCCTCGTGACGGTGTCGGTCTGGTGTCATCCTCGCTAGTGACGGTGTCGGTCTGGTGTCATCCTCGCCTCGTGACGGGGTCGGTCTGGTGTCAGCCTCGCTAGTGACGGAGTCGGTCTGGTGTCAGCCTCTCCTCGTGACGGTGTCGGTCTGGTGTCAGCCTCTCCTCGTGACGGTGTCGGTCTGGTGTCAGCATCTCCTCGTGACAGGGTCCGTCTGGTGTCAGCCTCGCTAGTGACGGTTTCGGTCTGGTGTCAGCCTCTCCTCGTGACGGTGTCAGTCTGGTGTCAGCCTCGCTAGTGACGGTGTCAGTCTGGTGTCAGCCTCGCTAGTGACGGTGTCAGTCTGGTGTCAGCCTCTCCTCGTGACGGTGTCAGTCTGGTGTCAGCCTCTCCTCGTGACGGTGTCAGTCTGGTGTCAGCCTCGCTAGTGACGGTTTCAGTCTGGTGTCAGCCTCTCCTCGTGACGGTGTCAGTCTGGTGTCAGCCTCGCTAGTGACGGTTTCAGTCTGGTGTCAGCCTCTCCTCGTGACGGTGTCCGTCTGGTGTCAGCCTCTCCTCGTGACGGTGTCAGTCTGGTGTCAGCCTCGCTAGTGACGGGGTCGGTCTGGTGTCAGCCTCTCCTCGTGACGGGGTCGGTCTGGTGTCAGCCTCTCCTCGTGACGGTGTCGGTCTGGTGTCAGCCTCTCCTCGTGACGGGGTCCGTCTGGTGTCAGCCTCTCCTCGTGACGGGGTCGGTCTGGTGTCAGCCTCTCCTCGTGACGGTGTCAGTCTGGTGTCAGCCTCGCTAGTGACGGTTTCAGTCTGGTGTCAGCCTCTCCTCGTGACGGTGTCGGTCTGGTGTCAGCCTCTCCTCGTGACGGTGTCGGTCTGGTGTCAGCCTCTCCTCGTGACGGGGTCCGTCTGGTGTCAGCCTCTCCTCGTGACGGGGTCGGTCTGGTGTCAGCCTCTCCTCGTGACGGGGTCGGTCTGGTGTCAGCCTCGCTAGTGACGGTTTCAGTCTGGTGTCAGCCTCTCCTCGTGACGGTGTCAGTCTGGTGTCAGCCTCGCTAGTGACGGTGTCAGTCTGGTGTCAGCCTCGCTAGTGACGGTTTCAGTCTGGTGTCAGCCTCTCCTTGTGACGGTGTCAGTCTGGTGTCAGCCTCGCTAGTGACGGTTTCAGTCTGGTGTCAGCCTCTCCTCGTGACGGTGTCAGTCTGGTGTCAGCCTCTCCTCGTGACGGTGTCAGTCTGGTGTCAGCCTCGCTAGTGACGGTTTCAGTCTGGTGTCAGCCTCTCCTCGTGACGGTGTCCGTCTGGTGTCAGCCTCGCTAGTGACGGGGTCGGTCTGGTGTCAGCCTCGCCTCGTGACGGTGTCAGTCTGGTGTCAGCCTCTCCTCGTGACGGTGTCAGTCTGGTGTCAGCCTCGCTAGTGACGGTGTCAGTCTGGTGTCAGCCTCGCTAGTGACGGTTTCAGTCTGGTGTCAGCCTCTCCTCGTGACGGTGTCAGTCTGGTGTCAGCCTCGCTAGTGACGGTTTCAGTCTGGTGTCAGCCTCTCCTCGTGACGGTGTCAGTCTGGTGTCAGCCTCTCCTCGTGACGGTGTCAGTCTGGTGTCAGCCTCGCTAGTGACGGTTTCAGTCTGGTGTCAGCCTCTCCTCGTGACGGTGTCAGTCTGGTGTCAGCCTCTCCTCGTGACGGTGTCAGTCTGGTGTCAGCCTCGCTAGTGACGGTGTCGGTCTGGTGTCAGCCTCGCCTCGTGACGGTGTCGGTCTGGTGTCATCCTCGCTAGTGACGGTGTCGGTCTGGTGTCAGCCTCGCTAGTGACGGTGTCAGTCTGGTGTCAGCCTCTCCTCGTGACGGTGTCAGTCTGGTGTCAGCCTCTCCTCGTGACGGTGTCGGTCTGGTGTCAGCCTCTCCTCGTGACGGGGTCCGTCTGGTGTCAGCCTCTCCTCGTGAAGGGGTCGGTCTGGTGTCAGCCTCTCCTCGTGACGGGGTCGGTCTGGTGTCAGCCTCGCTAGTGACGGTTTCAGTCTGGTGTCAGCCTCTCCTCGTGACGGTGTCAGTCTGGTGTCAGCCTCGCTAGTGACGGTGTCAGTCTGGTGTCAGCCTCGCTAGTGACGGTTTCAGTCTGGTGTCAGCCTCTCCTTGTGACGGTGTCAGTCTGGTGTCAGCCTCGCTAGTGACGGTTTCAGTCTGGTGTCAGCCTCTCCTCGTGACGGTGTCAGTCTGGTGTCAGCCTCTCCTCGTGACGGTGTCAGTCTGGTGTCAGCCTCGCTAGTGACGGTTTCAGTCTGGTGTCAGCCTCTCCTCGTGACGGTGTCCGTCTGGTGTCAGCCTCGCTAGTGACGGGGTCGGTCTGGTGTCAGCCTCGCCTCGTGACGGTGTCAGTCTGGTGTCAGCCTCTCCTCGTGACGGTGTCAGTCTGGTGTCAGCCTCGCTAGTGACGGTGTCAGTCTGGTGTCAGCCTCGCTAGTGACGGTTTCAGTCTGGTGTCAGCCTCTCCTCGTGACGGTGTCAGTCTGGTGTCAGCCTCGCTAGTGACGGTTTCAGTCTGGTGTCAGCCTCTCCTCGTGACGGTGTCAGTCTGGTGTCAGCCTCTCCTCGTGACGGTGTCAGTCTGGTGTCAGCCTCGCTAGTGACGGTTTCAGTCTGGTGTCAGCCTCTCCTCGTGACGGTGTCCGTCTGGTGTCAGCCTCGCTAGTGACGGGGTCGGTCTGGTGTCAGCCTCGCTAGTGACGGGGTCGGTCTGGTGTCAGCCTCGCCTCGTGACGGTGTCGGTCTGGTGTCAGCCTCGCCTCGTGACGGTGTCGGTCTGGTGTCATCCTCGCTAGTGACGGTGTCGGTCTGGTGTCAGCCTCTCCTCGTGACAGGGTCCGTCTGGTGTCAGCCTCGCTAGTGACGGTTTCGGTCTGGTGTCAGCCTCTCCTCGTGACGGTGTCAGTCTGGTGTCAGCCTCGCTAGTGACGGTGTCAGTCTGGTGTCAGCCTCGCTAGTGATGGTTTCGGTCTGGTGTCAGCCTCTCCTCGTGACGGTGTCAGTCTGGTGTCAGCCTCGCTAGTGACGGTGTCAGTCTGGTGTCAGCTTCGCTAGTGACGGTGTCAGTGTGGTGTCAGCCTCTCCTCGTGACGGTGTCAGTCTGGTGTCAGCCTCGCTAGTGGCGGTTTCAGTCTGGTGTCAGCCTCTCCTCGTGACGGTGTCCGTCTGGTGTCAGCCTCTCCTCGTGACGGTGTCAGTCTGGTGTCAGCCTCGCTAGTGACGGGGTCGGTCTGGTGTCAGCCTCTCCTCGTGACGGGGTCGGTCTGGTGTCAGCCTCTCCTTGTGACGGTGTCGGTCTGGTGTCAGCCTCTCCTCGTGACGGGGTCGGTCTGGTGTCAGCCTCGCTAGTGACGGTTTCAGTCTGGTGTCAGCCTCTCCTCGTGACGGTGTCAGTCTGGTGTCAGCCTCGCTAGTGACGGTGTCAGTCTGGTGTCAGCCTCTCCTCGTGACGGTGTCAGTCTGGTGTCAGCCTCGCTAGTGACGGTTTCAGTCTGGTGTCAGCCTCTCCTCGTGACGGTGTCAGTCTGGTGTCAGCCTCTCCTCGTGACGGTGTCAGTCTGGTGTCAGCCTCGCTAGTGACGGTTTCAGTCTGGTGTCAGCCTCTCCTCGTGACGGTGTCCGTCTGGTGTCAGCCTCGCTAGTGACGGGGTCGGTCTGGTGTCAGCCTCGCTAGTGACGGGGTCGGTCTGGTGTCAGCCTCGCCTCGTGACGGTGTCGGTCTGGTGTCAGCCTCGCCTCGTGACGGTGTCGGTCTGGTGTCATCCTCGCTAGTGACGGTGTCGGTCTGGTGTCAGCCTCTCCTCGTGACAGGGTCCGTCTGGTGTCAGCCTCGCTAGTGACGGTTTCGGTCTGGTGTCAGCCTCTCCTCGTGACGGTGTCAGTCTGGTGTCAGCCTCGCTAGTGACGGTGTCAGTCTGGTGTCAGCCTCGCTAGTGACGGTTTCGGTCTGGTGTCAGCCTCTCCTCGTGACGGTGTCGGTCTGGTGTCAGCCTCTCCTCGTGACGGGGTCCGTCTGGTGTCAGCCTCTCCTCGTGACGGGGTCGGTCTGGTGTCAGCCTCTCCTCGTGACGGTGTCAGTCTGGTGTCAGCCTCTCCTCGTGACGGTGTCAGTCTGGTGTCAGCCTCGCTAGTGACGGTTTCAGTCTGGTGTCAGCCTCTCCTCGTGACGGTGTCCGTCTGGTGTCAGCCTCGCTAGTGACGGGGTCGGTCTGGTGTCAGCCTCGCTAGTGACGGGGTCGGTCTGGTGTCAGCCTCGCCTCGTGACGGTGTCGGTCTGGTGTCATCCTCGCTAGTGACGGTGTCGGTCTGGTGTCAGCCTCTCCTCGTGACAGGGTCCGTCTGGTGTCAGCCTCGCTAGTGACGGTTTCGGTCTGGTGTCAGCCTCTCCTCGTGACGGTGTCAGTCTGGTGTCAGCCTCGCTAGTGACGGTGTCAGTCTGGTGTCAGCCTCGCTAGTGACGGTTTCGGTCTGGTGTCAGCCTCTCCTCGTGACGGTGTCAGTCTGGTGTCAGCCTCGCTAGTGACGGTGTCCGTCTGGTGTCAGCCTCGCTAGTGACGGTTTCGGTCTGGTGTCAGCCTCTCCTCGTGACGGTGTCAGTCTGGTGTCAGCCTCGCTAGTGACGGTTTCAGTCTGGTGTCAGCCTCTCCTTGTGACGGTGTCCGTCTGGTGTCAGCCTCTCCTCGTGACGGTGTCAGTCTGGTGTCAGCCTCGCTAGTGACGGGGTCGGTCTGGTGTCAGCCTCTCCTCGTGACGGGGTCGGTCTGGTGTCAGCCTCTCCTTGTGACGGTGTCGGTCTGGTGTCAGCCTCTCCTCGTGACGGGGTCCGTCTGGTGTCAGCCTCGCTAGTGACGGTTTCGGTCTGGTGTCAGCCTCTCCTCGTGACGGTGTCAGTCTGGTGTCAGCCTCGCTAGTGACGGTGTCAGTCTGGTGTCAGCCTCGCTAGTGACGGTGTCAGTCTGGTGTCAGCCTCTCCTCGTGACGGTGTCAGTCTGGTGTCAGCCTCTCCTCGTGACGGTGTCAGTCTGGTGTCAGCCTCGCTAGTGACGGTTTCAGTCTGGTGTCAGCCTCTCCTCGTGACGGTGTCCGTCTGGTGTCAGCCTCTCCTCGTGACGGTGTCAGTCTGGTGTCAGCCTCGCTAGTGACGGGGTCGGTCTGGTGTCAGCCTCTCCTCGTGACGGGGTCGGTCTGGTGTCAGCCTCTCCTCGTGACGGTGTCGGTCTGGTGTCAGCCTCTCCTCGTGACGGGGTCCGTCTGGTGTCAGCCTCTCCTCGTGACGGGGTCGGTCTGGTGTTAGCCTCTCCTCGTGACGGTGTCAGTCTGGTGTCAGCCTCGCTAGTGACGGTGTCAGTCTGGTGTCAGCCTCGCTAGTGACGGTTTCAGTCTGGTGTCAGCCTCTCCTCGTGACGGTGTCCGTCTGGTGTCAGCCTCTCCTCGTGACGGTGTCAGTCTGGTGTCAGCCTCGCTAGTGACGGGGTCGGTCTGGTGTCAGCCTCTCCTCGTGACGGGGTCGGTCTGGTGTCAGCCTCTCCTCGTGACGGTGTCGGTCTGGTGTCAGCCTCTCCTCGTGACGGGGTCCGTCTGGTGTCAGCCTCTCCTCGTGACGGGGTCGGTCTGGTGTTAGCCTCTCCTCGTGACGGGGTCAGTCTGGTGTCAGCCTCGCTAGTGACGGTTTCAGTCTGGTGTCAGCCTCTCCTCGTGACGGTGTCAGTCTGGTGTCAGCCTCGTTAGTGACGGTTTCAGTCTGGTGTCAGCCTCTCCTCGTGACGGTGTCAGTCTGGTGTCAGCCTCTCCTCGTGACGGTGTCAGTCTGGTGTCAGCCTCGCTAGTGACGGTTTCAGTCTGGTGTCAGCCTCTCCTCGTGACGGTGTCCGTCTGGTGTCAGCCTCGCTAGTGACGGGGTCGGTCTGGTGTCAGCCTCGCTAGTGACGGGGTCGGTCTGGTGTCAGCCTTGCCTCGTGACGGTGTCGGTCTGGTGTCAGCCTCGCCTCGTGACGGTGTCGGTCTGGTGTCATCCTCGCTAGTGACGGTGTCGGTCTGGTGTCAGCCTCTCCTCGTGACGGTGTCGGTCTGGTGTCAGCCTCTCCTCGTGACGGTGTCGGTCTGGTGTCAGCCTCTCCTCGTGACAGGGTCCGTCTGGTGTCAGCCTCGCTAGTGACGGTTTCGGTCTGGTGTCAGCCTCTCCTCGTGACGGTGTCAGTCTGGTGTCAGCCTCGCTAGTGACGGTGTCAGTCTGGTGTCAGCCTCGCTAGTGACGGTTTCGGTCTGGTGTCAGCCTCTCCTCGTGACGGTGTCAGTCTGGTGTCAGCCTCGCTAGTGACGGTGTCAGTCTGGTGTCAGCCTCGCTAGTGACGGTGTCAGTGTGGTGTCAGCCTCTCCTCGTGACGGTGTCAGTCTGGTGTCAGCCTCGCTAGTGACGGTTTCAGTCTGGTGTCAGCCTCTCCTCGTGACGGTGTCCGTCTGGTGTCAGCCTCTCCTCGTGACGGTGTCAGTCTGGTGTCAGCCTCGCTAGTGACGGGGTCGGTCTGGTGTCAGCCTCTCCTCATGACGGGATCGGTCTGGTGTCATCCTCTCCTTGTGACGGTGTCGGTCTGGTGTCAGCCTCTCCTCGTGACGGGGTCGGTCTGGTGTCAGCCTCTCCTCGTGACGGTGTCGGTCTGGTGTCAGCCTCTCCTCGTGACGGTGTCGGTCTGGTGTCATCCTCGCTAGTGACGGTGTCGGTCTGGTGTCATCCTCGCCTCGTGACGGGGTCGGTCTGGTGTCAGCCTCGCTAGTGACGGAGTCGGTCTGGTGTCAGCCTCTCCTCGTGACGGTGTCAGTCTGGTGTCAGCCTCGCTAGTGACGGTGTCAGTCTGGTGACAGCCTCGCTAGTGACGGTGTCAGTCTGGTGTCAGCCTCTCCTCGTGACGGTGTCAGTCTGGTGTCAGCCTCGCTAGTGACGGTTTCAGTCTGGTGTCAGCCTCTCCTCGTGACGGTGTCAGTCTGGTGTCAGCCTCTCCTCGTGACGGTGTCAGTCTGGTGTCAGCCTCGCTAGTGACGGTTTCAGTGTGGTGTCAGCCTCTCCTCGTGACGGGGTCCGTCTGGTGTCAGCCTCTCCTCGTGACGGGGTCGGTCTGGTGTCAGCCTCGCTAGTGACGGGGTCGGTCTGGTGTCAGCCTCGCCTCGTGACGGTGTCGGTCTGGTGTCAGCCTCGCCTCGTGACGGTGTCGGTCTGGTGTCATCCTCGCTAGTGACGGTGTCGGTCTGGTGTCATCCTCGCCTCGTGACGGGGTCGGTCTGGTGTCAGCCTCGCTAGTGACGGGGTCGGTCTGGTGTCAGCCTCGCTAGTGACGGTTTCAGTCTGGTGTCAGCCTCTCCTCGTGACGGTGTCAGTCTGGTGTCAGCCTCGCTAGTGACGGTGTCAGTCTGGTGTCAGCCTCGCTAGTGACGGTTTCAGTCTGGTGTCAGCCTCTCCTCGTGACGGTGTCAGTCTGGTGTCAGCCTCGCTAGTGACGGTTTCAGTCTGGTGTCAGCCTCTCCTCGTGACGGTGTCAGTCTGGTGTCAGCCTCTCCTCGTGACGGTGTCAGTCTGGTGTCAGCCTCGCTAGTGACGGTTTCAGTCTGGTGTCAGCCTCTCCTCGTGACGGTGTCCGTCTGGTGTCAGCCTCGCTAGTGACGGGGTCGGTCTGGTGTCAGCCTCGCTAGTGACGGGGTCGGTCTGGTGTCAGCCTCGCCTCGTGACGGTGTCGGTCTGGTGTCAGCCTCGCCTCGTGACGGTGTCGGTCTGGTGTCATCCTCGCTAGTGACGGTGTCGGTCTGGTGTCAGCCTCTCCTCGTGACGGTGTCGGTCTGGTGTCAGCCTCTCCTCGTGACGGTGTCGGTCTGGTGTCAGCCTCTCCTCGTGACAGGGTCCGTCTGGTGTCAGCCTCGCTAGTGATGGTTTCGGTCTGGTGTCAGCCTCTCCTCGTGACGGTGTCAGTCTGGTGTCAGCCTCGCTAGTGACGGTGTCAGTCTGGTGTCAGCCTCGCTAGTGACGGTTTCGGTCTGGTGTCAGCCTCTCCTCGTGACGGTGTCAGTCTGGTGTCAGCCTCGCTAGTGACGGGGTCGGTCTGGTGTCAGCCTCTCCTCGTGACGGGGTCGGTCTGGTGTCAGCCTCTCCTTGTGACGGTGTCGGTCTGGTGTCAGCCTCTCCTCGTGACGGGGTCCGTCTGGTGTCAGCCTCTCCTCGTGACGGTGTCGGTCTGGTGTCAGCCTCTCCTCGTGACGGTGTCGGTCTGGTGTCAGCCTCTCCTCGTGACGGTGTCGGTCTGGTGTCAGCCTCTCCTCGTGACGGTGTCAGTCTGGTGTCAGCCTCGCTAGTGACGGTGTCAGTCTGGTGTCAGCCTCGCTAGTGACGGTGTCAGTCTGGTGTCAGCCTCTCCTCGTGACGGTGTCAGTCTGGTGTCAGCCTCTCCTCGTGACGGTGTCAGTCTGGTGTCAGCCTCGCTAGTGACGGTTTCAGTCTGGTGTCAGCCTCTCCTCGTGACGGTGTCCGTCTGGTGTCAGCCTCTCCTCGTGACGGTGTCAGTCTGGTGTCAGCCTCGCTAGTGACGGGGTCGGTCTGGTGTCAGCCTCTCCTCGTGACGGGGTCGGTCTGGTGTCAGCCTCTCCTCGTGACGGTGTCGGTCTGGTGTCAGCCTCTCCTCGTGACGGGGTCGGTCTGGTGTCAGCCTCTCCTCGTGACTGGGTCGGTCTGGTGTCAGCCTCTCCTCGTGACGGGGTCGGTCTGGTGTTAGCCTCTCCTCGTGACGGGGTCGGTCTGGTGTCAGCCTCGCTAGTGATGGTTTCAGTCTGGTGTCAGCCTCTCCTCGTGACGGTGTCAGTCTGGTGTCAGCCTCGCTAGTGACGGTGTCAGTCTGGTGTCAGCCTCGCTAGTGACGGTTTCAGTCTGGTGTCAGCCTCTCCTCTTGACGGTGTCAGTCTGGTGTCAGCCTCGCTAGTGACGGTTTCAGTCTGGTGTCAGCCTCTCCTCGTGACGGTGTCAGTCTGGTGTCAGCCTCTCCTCGTGATGGTGTCAGTCTGGTGTCAGCCTCGCTAGTGACGGTTTCAGTCTGGTGTCAGCCTCTCCTCGTGACGGTGTCAGTCTGGTGTCAGCCTCTCCTCGTGACGGTGTCAGTCTGGTGTCAGCCTCGCTAGTGACGGTTTCAGTCTGGTGTCAGCCTCTCCTCGTGACGGTGTCTGTCTGGTGTCAGCCTCGCTAGTGACGGGGTCGGTCTGCTGTCAGCCTCGCTAGTGACGGTGTCGGTCTGGTGTCAGCCTCGCCTCGTGACGGTGTCGGTCTGGTGTCATCCTCGCTAGTGACGGTGTCGGTCTGGTGTCATCCTCGCCTCGTGACGGGGTCGGTCTGGTGTCAGCCTCGCTTGTGACGGAGTCGGTCTGGTGTCAGCCTCTCCTCGTGACGGTGTCGGTCTGGTGTCAGCCTCTCCTCGTGACAGGGTCCGTCTGGTGTCAGCCTCGCTAGTGACGGTTTCGGTCTGGTGTCAGCCTCTCCTCGTGACGGTGTCAGTCTGGTGTCAGCCTCGCTAGTGACGGTGTCAGTCTGGTGTCAGCCTCGCTAGTGACGGTGTCAGTCTGGTGTCAGCCTCTCCTCGTGACGGTGTCAGTCTGGTGTCAGCCTCTCCTCGTGACGGTGTCCGTCTGGTGTCAGCCTCTCCTCGTGACGGGGTCCGTCTGGTGTCAGCCTCTCCTCGTGACGGGGTCGGTCTGGTGTCAGCCTCTCCTTGTGACGGTGTCGGTCTGGTGTCAGCCTCTCCTCGTGACGGGGTCCGTCTGGTGTCAGCCTCTCCTCGTGACGGGGTCGGTCTGGTGTCAGCCTCTCCTCGTGACGGGGTCGGTCTGGTGTCAGCCTCGCTAGTGACGGTTTCAGTCTGGTGTCAGCCTCTCCTCGTGACGGTGTCAGTCTGGTGTCAGCCTCGCTAGTGACGGTTTCAGTCTGGTGTCAGCCTCTCCTCGTGACGGTGTCAGTCTGGTGTCAGCCTCTCCTCGTGACGGTGTCAGTCTGGTGTCAGCCTCGCTAGTGACGGTTTCAGTCTGGTGTCAGCCTCTCCACGTGACGGTGTCCGTCTGGTGTCAGCCTCGCTAGTGACGGGGTCAGTCTGGTGTCAGCCTCGCTAGTGACGGGGTCGGTCTGGTGTCAGCCTCGCCTCGTGACGGTGTCGGTCTGGTGTCAGCCTCGCCTCGTGACGGTGTCGGTCTGGTGTCATCCTCGCTAGTGACGGTGTCGGTCTGGTGTCAGCCTCTCCTCGTGACAGGGTCCGTCTGGTGTCAGCCTCGCTAGTGACGGTGTCAGTCTGGTGTCAGCCTCGCTAGTGACGGTTTCGGTCTGGTGTCAGCCTCTCCTTGTGACGGTGTCAGTCTGGTGTCAGCCTCGCTAGTGACGGTGTCAGTCTGGTGTCAGCCTCGCTAGTGACGGTGTCAGTGTGGTGTCAGCCTCTCCTCGTGACGGTGTCAGTCTGGTGTCAGCCTCGCTAGCGGCGGTTTCAGTCTGGTGTCAGCCTCTCCTCGTGACGGTGTCAGTCTGGTGTCAGCCTCGCTAGTGACGGGGTCGGTCTGGTGTCAGCCTCTCCTCGTGACGGGGTCGGTCTGGTGTCAGCCTCTCCTTGTGACGGTGTCGGTCTGGTGTCAGCCTCTCCTCGTGACGGGGTCCGTCTGGTGTCAGCCTCTCCTCGTGACGGGGTCGGTCTGGTGTCAGCCTCTCCTCGTGACGGTGTCCGTCTGGTGTCAGCCTCGCTAGTGACGGGGTCGGTCTGGTGTCAGCCTCGCTAGTGACGGGGTCGGTCTGGTGTCAGCCTCGCCTCGTGACGGTGTCGGTCTGGTGTCAGCCTCGCCTCGTGACGGTGTCGGTCTGGTGTCATCCTCGCTAGTGACGGTGTCAGTCTGGTGTCAGCCTCGCTAGTGACGGTTTCAGTCTGGTGTCAGCCTCTCCTCGTGACGGTGTCGGTCTGGTGTCAGCCTCTCCTCGTAACGGTGTCGGTCTGGTGTCAGCCTCTCCTCGTGACAGGGTCCGTCTGGTGTCAGCCTCGCTAGTGACGGTTTCGGTCTGGTGTCAGCCTCTCCTCGTGACGGTGTCAGTCTGGTGTCAGCCTCGCTAGTGACGGTGTCAGTCTGGTGTCAGCCTCGCTAGTGACGGTTTCGGTCTGGTGTCAGTCTCTCCTCGTGACGGTGTCAGTCTGGTGTCAGCCTCGCTAGTGACGGTGTTAGTCTGGTGTCAGCCTCGCTAGTGACGGTGTCAGTCTGGTGTCAGCCTCTCCTCGTGACGGTGTCAGTCTGGTGTCAGCCTCGCTAGTGACGGTTTCAGTCTGGTGTCAGCCTCTCCTCGTGACGGTGTCCGTCTGGTGTCAGCCTCTCCTCGTGACGGTGTCAGTCTGGTGTCAGCCTCGCTAGTGACGGTGTCAGTCTGGTGTCAGCCTCGCTAGTGACGGTGTCAGTCTGGTGTCAGCCTCTCCTCGTGACGGTGTCAGTCTGGTGTCAGCCTCGCTAGTGACGGTTTCAGTCTGGTGTCAGCCTCTCCTTGTGACGGTGTCCGTCTGGTGTCAGCCTCTCCTCGTGACGGTGTCAGTCTGGTGTCAGCCTCGCTAGTGACGGGGTCGGTCTGGTGTCAGCCTCTCCTCGTGACGGGGTCGGTCTGGTGTCAGCCTCTCCTTGTGACGGTGTCGGTCTGGTGTCAGCCTCTCCTCGTAACGGGGTCCGTCTGGTGTCAGCCTCTCCTCGTGACGGTGTCGGTCTGGTGTCATCCTCGCTAGTGACGGTGTCGGTCTGGTGTCAGCCTCTCCTCGTGACGGTGTCGGTCTGGTGTCAGCCTCTCCTCGTGACGGTGTCGGTCTGGTGTCAGCCTCTCCTCGTGACAGGGTCCGTCTGGTGTCAGCCTCGCTAGTGACGGTTTCGGTCTGGTGTCAGCCTCTCCTCGTGACGGTGTCAGTCTGGTGTCAGCCTCGCTAGTGACGGTGTCAGTCTGGTGTCAGCCTCGCTAGTGACGGTGTCAGTCTGGTGTCAGCCTCTCCTCGTGACGGTGTCAGTCTGGTGTCAGCCTCTCCTCGTGACGGTGTCAGTCTGGTGTCAGCCTCGCTAGTGACGGTTTCAGTCTGGTGTCAGCCTCTCCTCGTGACGGTGTCCGTCTGGTGTCAGCCTCTCCTCGTGACGGTGTCAGTCTGGTGTCAGCCTCGCTAGTGACGGGGTCGGTCTGGTGTCAGCCTCTCCTCGTGACGGGGTCGGTCTGGTGTCAGCCTCTCCTCGTGACGGTGTCGGTCTGGTGTCAGCCTCTCCTCGTGACGGGGTCCGTCTGGTGTCAGCCTCTCCTCGTGACGGGGTCGGTCTGGTGTTAGCCTCTCCTCGTGACGGGGTCGGTCTGGTGTCAGCCTCGCTAGTGACGGTTTCAGTCTGGTGTCAGCCTCTCCTCGTGACGGTGTCAGTCTGGTGTCAGCCTCGCTAGTGACGGTGTCAGTCTGGTGTCAGCCTCGCTAGTGACGGTTTCAGTCTGGTGTCAGCCTCTCCTCGTGACGGTGTCAGTCTGGTGTCAGCCTCGCTAGTGACGGTTTCAGTCTGGTGTCAGCCTCTCCTCGTGACGGTGTCAGTCTGGTGTCAGCCTCTCCTCGTGACGGTGTCAGTCTGGTGTCAGCCTCGCTAGTGATGGTTTCAGTCTGGTGTCAGCCTCTCCTCGTGACGGTGTCAGTCTGGTGTCAGCCTCTCCTCGTGACGGTGTCAGTCTGGTGTCAGCCTCTCCTCGTGACGGTTTCAGTCTGGTGTCAGCCTCTCCTCGTGACGGTGTCTGTCTGGTGTCAGCCTCGCTAGTGACGGGGTCGGTCTGGTGTCAGCCTCGCTAGTGACGGGGTCGGTCTGGTGTCAGCCTCGCCTCGTGACGGTGTCGGTCTGGTGTCAGCCTCGCCTCGTGACGGTGTCGGTCTGGTGTCATCCTCGCTAGTGACGGTGTCGGTCTGGTGTCATCCTCGCCTCGTGACGGGGTCGGTCTGGTGTCAGCCTCGCTAGTGACGGTGTCAGTCTGGTGTCAGCCTCTCCTCGTGACGGTGTCAGTCTGGTGTCAGCCTCGCTAGTGACGGTGTCAGTCTGGTGTCAGCCTCTCCTCGTGACGGTGTCAGTCTGGTGTCAGCCTCGCTAGTGACGGTGTCAGTCTGGTGTCAGCCTCTCCTCGTGACGGTGTCAGTCTGGTGTCAGCCTCTCCTCGTGACGGTGTCAGTCTGGTGTCAGACTCTCTAGTGACGGTTTCAGTCTGGTGTCAGCCTCTCCTCGTGACGGTGTCCGTCTGGTGTCAGCCTCTCCTCGTGACGGGGTCCGTCTGGTGTCAGCCTCTCCTCATGACGGGGTCGGTCTGGTGTCAGCCTCTCCTTGTGACGGTGTCGGTCTGGTGTCAGCCTCTCCTCGTGACGGGGTCCGTCTGGTGTCAGCCTCTCCTCGTGACGGGGTCCGTCTGGTGTCAGCCTCTCCTCGTGACGGGGTCGGTCTGGTGTAAGCCTTGCTAGTGACGGTTTCAGTCTGGTGTCAGCCTCTCCTCGTGACGGTGTCAGTCTGGTGTCAGCCTCGCTAGTGACGGTGTCAGTCTGGTGTCAGCCTCGCTAGTGACGGTTTCAGTCTGGTGTCAGCCTCTCCTCGTGACGGTGTCAGTCTGGTGTCAGCCTCGCTAGTGACGGTTTCAGTCTGGTGTCAGCCTCTCCTCGTGACGGTGTCAGTCTGGTGTCAGCCTCTCCTCGTGACGGTGTCAGTCTGGTGTCAGCCTCGCTAGTGACGGTTTCAGTCTGGTGTCAGCCTCTCCTCGTGACGGTGTCCGTCTGGTGTCAGCCTCGCTAGTGACGGGGTCGGTCTGGTGTCAGCCTCGCTAGTGACGGGGTCGGTCTGGTGTCAGCCTTGCCTCGTGACGGTGTCGGTCTGGTGTCAGCCTCGCCTCGTGACGGTGTCGGTCTGGTGTCATCCTCGCTAGTGACGGTGTCGGTCTGGTGTCAGCCTCTCCTCGTGACGGTGTCGGTCTGGTGTCAGCCTCTCCTCGTGACGGTGTCGGTCTGGTGTCAGCCTCTCCTCGTGACAGGGTCCGTCTGGTGTCAGCCTCGCTAGTGACGGTTTCGGTCTGGTGTCAGCCTCTCCTCGTGACGGTGTCAGTCTGGTGTCAGCCTCGCTAGTGACGGTGTCAGTCTGGTGTCAGCCTCGCTAGTGACGGTTTCGGTCTGGTGTCAGCCTCTCCTCGTGACGGTGTCAGTCTGGTGTCAGCCTCGCTAGTGACGGTGTCAGTCTGGTGTCAGCCTCGCTAGTGACGGTGTCAGTGTGGTGTCAGCCTCTCCTCGTGACGGTGTCAGTCTGGTGTCAGCCTCGCTAGTGACGGTTTCAGTCTGGTGTCAGCCTCGCTAGTGACGGGGTCGGTCTGGTGTCAGCCTCTCCTCGTGACGGTGTCAGTCTGGTGTCAGCCTCGCTAGTGACGGTGTCAGTCTGGTGTCAGCCTCGCTAGTGACGGTGTCAGTCTGGTGTCAGCCTCTCCTCGTGACGGTGTCAGTCTGGTGTCAGCCTCTCCTCGTGACGGTGTCAGTCTGGTGTCAGCCTCGCTAGTGACGGTTTCAGTCTGGTGTCAGCCTCTCCTCGTGACGGTGTCCGTCTGGTGTCAGCCTCTCCTCGTGACGGTGTCAGTCTGGTGTCAGCCTCGCTAGTGACGGGGTCGGTCTGGTGTCAGCCTCTCCTCGTGACGGGGTCGGTCTGGTGTCAGCCTCTCCTCGTGACGGTGTCGGTCTGGTGTCACCCTCTCCTCGTGACGGGGTCCGTCTGGTGTCAGCCTCTCCTCGTGACGGGGTCGGTCTGGTGTCAGCCTCGCTAGTGACGGTTTCAGTCTGGTGTCAGCCTCTCCTCGTGACGGTGTCAGTCTGGTGTCTGCCTCGCTAGTGACGGTGTCAGTCTGGTGTCAGCCTCGCTAGTGACGGTTTCAGTCTGGTGTCAGTCTCTCCTCGTGACGGGGTCGGTCTGGTGTCAGCCTCTCCTCGTGACGGGGGTCGGTCTAGTGTCAGCCTCTCCTCGTGATGGGGGTCGGTCTAGTGTCATCCTCGCCTCGTGACGGGGTCGGTCTGATGTCAGCCTCGCTAGTGACGGAGTCGGTCTGGTGTCAGCCTCTCCTCGTGACGGTGTCGGTCTGGTGTCAGCCTCTCCTCGTGACGGTGTCGGTCTGGTGTCAGCCTCTCCTCGTGACAGGGTCCGTCTGGTGTCAGCCTCGCTAGTGACGGTTTCGGTCTGGTGTCAGCCTCTCCTCGTGATGGTGTCAGTCTGGTGTCAGCCTCGCTAGTGACGGTGTCAGTCTGGTGTCAGCCTCGCTAGTGACGGTGTCAGTCTGGTGTCAGCCTCTCCTCGTGACGGTGTCAGTCTGGTGTCAGCCTCTCCTCGTGACGGTGTCAGTCTGGTGTCAGCCTCGCTAGTGACGGTTTCAGTCTGGTGTCAGCCTCTCCTCGTGACGGTGTCAGTCTGGTGTCAGCCTCGCTAGTGACGGTGTCAGTCTGGTGTCAGCCTCGCTAGTGACGGTTTCAGTCTGGTGTCAGCCTCTCCTCGTGACGGTGTCAGTCTGGTGTCAGCCTCGCTAGTGACGGGTCGGTCTGGTGTCAGCCTCTCCTCGTGACGGGGTCGGTCTGGTGTCAGCCTCTCCTCGTGACGGTGTCAGTCTGGTGTCAGCCTCGCTAGTGACGGTTTCAGTCTGGTGTCAGCCTCTCCTCGTGACGGTGTCCGTCTGGTGTCAGCCTCGCTAGTGACGGGGTCGGTCTGGTGTCAGTCTCGCTAGTGACGGGGTCGGTCTGGTGTCAGCCTCGCCTCGTGACGGTGTCGGTCTGGTGTCAGCCTCGCCTCGTGACGGTGTCGGTCTGGTGTCATGCTCGCTAGTGACGGTGTCGGTCTGGTGTCATCCTCGCCTCGTGACGGGGTCGGTCTGGTGTCAGCCTCTCCTCGTGACGGTGTCGGTCTGGTGTCAGCCTTTCCTCGTGACGGGGTCGGTCTGGTGTCAGCCTCTCCTCGTGACGGGGGTCGGTCTGGTGTCAGCCTCGCTAGTGACGGTTTCGGTCTGGTGTCAGCCTCTCCTCGTGACGGTGTCGGTCTGGTGTCAGCCTCGCTAGTGACGGTGTCAGTCTGGTGTCAGCCTCGCTAGTGACGGTTTCAGTCTGGTGTCAGCCTCTCCTCGTGACGGTGTCGGTCTGGTGTCAGCCTCGCCTCGTGACGGTGTCGGTCTGGTGTCATCCTCGCTAGTGACGGTGTCGGTCTCGTGTCAGCCTCGCCTCGTGACGGGGTCGGTCTGGTGTCAGCCTCGCTAGTGACGGGGTCGGTCTGGTGTCAGCCTCTCCTCGTGACGGTGTCGGTCTGGTGTCAGCCTCTCCTCGTGACGGTGTCGGTCTGGTGTCAGCCTCTCCTCGTGACGGGGTCGGTCTGGTGTCAGCCTCTCCTCGTGACGGGGGTCGGTCTGGTGTCATCCTCGCTAGTGACGGTGTCGGTCTGGTGTCATCCTCGCCTCGTGACGGTGTCGGTCTGGTGTCATCCTCGCTAGTGACGGTGTCGGTCTGGTGTCAGCCTCTCCTCGTGACGGGGGTCGGTTTGGTGTCAGCCTCGCTAGTGACGGTTTCGGTCTGGTGTCAGCCTCTCCTCGTGACGGTGTCGGTCTGGTGTCATCCTCGCTAGTGACGGTGTCGGTCTGGTGTCATCCTCGCCTCGTGACGGGGTCAGTCTGGTGTCAGCCTCGCTAGTGATGGGGTCGGTCTGGTGTCAGCCTCTCCTCGTGACGGTGTCGGTCTGGTGTCAGCCTCGCTAGTGACGGTGTCAGTCTGGTGTTAGCCTCGCTAGTGACGGTTTCAGTCTGGTGTCAGCCTCTCCTCGTGACGGTGTCGGTCTGGTGTCAGCCTCTCCTCGTGACGGGGTCCGTCTGGTGTCAGCCTCTCCTCGTGACGGGGTCGGTCTGGTGTCAGCCTCTCCTCGTGACGGGGTCGGTCTGGTGTAAGCCTCGCTAGTGACGGTTTCAGTCTGGTGTCAGCCTCTCCTCGTGACGGTGTCCGTCTGGTGTCAGCCTCGCTAGTGACGGGGTCGGTCTGGTGTCAGTCTCGCTAGTGACGGGGTCGGTCTGGTGTCAGCCTCGCCTCGTGACGGTGTCGGTCTGGTGTCAGCCTCGCCTCGTGACGGTGTCGGTCTGGTGTCATGCTCGCTAGTGACGGTGTCGGTCTGGTGTCATCCTCGCCTCGTGACGGGGTCGGTCTGGTGTCAGCCTCTCCTCGTGACGGTGTCGGTCTGGTGTCAGCCTTTCCTCGTGACGGGGTCGGTCTGGTGTCAGCCTCTCCTCGTGACGGGGGTCGGTCTGGTGTCAGCCTCGCTAGTGACGGTTTCGGTCTGGTGTCAGCCTCTCCTCATGACGGGATCGGTCTGGTGTCAGCCTCTCCTCGTGACGGGGTCCGTCTGGTGTCAGCCTCTCCTCGTGACGGGGTCCGTCTGGTGTCAGCCTCTCCTCGTGACGGGGTCGGTCTGGTGTCAGCCTCTCCTCGTGACGGGGTCGGTCTGGTGTCAGCCTCGCTAGTGACGGGGTCGGTCTGGTGTCAGCCTCGCCTCGTGACGGTGTCGGTCTGGTGTCAGCCTCGCCTCGTGACGGTGTCGGTCTGGTGTCAGCCTCTCCTTGTGACGGTGTCGGTCTGGTGTCAGCCTCGCCTCGTGACGGGATCGGTCTGGTGTCAGCCTCTCCTTGTGACGGTGTCGGTCTGGTGTCAGCCTCTCCTCGTGACGGGGTCCGTCTGGTGTCAGCCTCTCCTCGTGACGGGGTCGGTCTGGTGTCAGCCTCTCCTCGTGACGGGGTCGGTCTGGTGTCAGCCTCGCTAGTGACGGTTTCAGTCTGGTGTCAGCCTCTCCTCTTGACGGTGTCAGTCTGGTGTCAGCCTCGCTAGTGACGGTGTCAGTCTGGTGTCAGCCTCGCTAGTGACGGTGTCAGTCTGGTGTCAGCCTCGCTAGTGACGGTTTCAGTCTGGTGTCAGCCTCTCCTCGTGACGGTGTCAGTCTGGTGTCAGCCTCGCTAGTGACGGTTTCAGTCTGGTGTCAGCCTCTCCTCGTGACGGTGTCAGTCTGGTGTCAGCCTCTCCTCGTAACGGTGTCAGTCTGGTGTCAGCCTCGCTAGTGACGGTTTCAGTCTGGTGTCAGCCTCTCCTCGTGACGGTGTCAGTCTGGTGTCAGCCTCTCCTCGTGACGGTGTCAGTCTGGTGTCAGCCTCGCTAGTGACGGTGTCGGTCTGGTGTCAGCCTCGCCTCGTGACGGTGTCGGTCTGGTGTCATCCTCGCTAGTGACGGTGTCGGTCTGGTGTCATCCTCGCCTCGTGACGGGGTCGGTCTGGTGTCAGCCTCGCTAGTGACGGAGTCGGTCTGGTGTCAGCCTCTCCTCGTGACGGTGTCGGTCTGGTGTCAGCCTCTCCTCGTGACGGTGTCGGTCTGGTTTCAGCCTCTCCTCGTGACAGGGTCCGTCTGGTGTCAGCCTCGCTAGTGACGGTTTCGGTCTGGTGTCAGCCTCTCCTCGTGACGGTGTCAGTCTGGTGTCAGCCTCGCTAGTGACGGTGTCAGTCTGGTGTCAGCCTCGCTAGTGACGGTGTCAGTCTGGTGTCAGCCTCTCCTCGTGACGGTGTCAGTCTGGTGTCAGCCTCTCCTCGTGACGGTGTCAGTCTGGTGTCAGCCTCGCTAGTGACGGTTTCAGTCTGGTGTCAGCCTCTCCTCGTGACGGTGTCCGTCTGGTGTCAGCCTCTCCTCGTGACGGTGTCAGTCTGGTGTCAGCCTCGCTAGTGACGGGGTCGGTCTGGTGTCAGCCTCTCCTCGTGACGGGGTCGGTCTGGTGTCAGCCTCTCCTTGTGACGGTGTCGGTCTGGTGTCAGCCTCTCCTCGTGACGGGGTCCGTCTGGTGTCAGCCTCTCCTCGTGACGGGGTCCGTCTGGTGTCAGCCTCTCCTCGTGACGGGGTCGGTCTGGTGTCAGCCTCGCTAGTGACGGTTTCAGTCTGGTGTCAGCCTCTCCTCGTGACGGTGTCAGTCTGGTGTCAGCCTCGCTAGTGACGGTGTCAGTCTGGTGTCAGCCTCTCCTCGTGACGGTGTCAGTCTGGTGTCAGCCTCTCCTCGTGACGGTGTCAGTCTGGTGTCAGCCTCGCTAGTGACGGTTTCAGTCTGGTGTCAGCCTCTCCTCGTGACGGTGTCCGTCTGGTGTCAGCCTCGCTAGTGACGGGGTCGGTCTGGTGTCAGCCTCGCTAGTGACGGGGTCGGTCTGGTGTCAGCCTCGCCTCGTGACGGTGTCGGTCTGGTGTCAGCCTCGCCTCGTGACGGTGTCGGTCTGGTGTCATCCTCGCTAGTGACGGTGTCGGTCTGGTGTCATCCTCGCCTCGTGACGGGGTCGGTCTGATGTCAGCCTCGCTAGTGACGGAGTCGGTCTGGTGTCAGCCTCTCCTCGTGACGGTGTCGGTCTGGTGTCAGCCTCTCCTCGTGACGGTGTCGGTCTGGTGTCAGCCTCTCCTCGTGACAGGGTCCGTGTGGTGTCAGCCTCGCTAGTGACGGTTTTGGTCTGGTGTCAGCCTCTCCTCGTGATGGTGTCAGTCTGGTGTCAGCCTCGCTAGTGACGGTGTCAGTCTGGTGTCAGCCTCGCTAGTGACGGTGTCAGTCTGGTGTCAGCCTCGCTAGTGACGGGGTCGGTCTGGTGTCAGCCTCTCCTCGTGACGGGGTCGGTCTGGTGTCAGCCTCTCCTCGTGACGGTGTCGGTCTGGTGTCAGCCTCTCCTCGTGACGGGGTCGGTCTGGTGTCAGCCTCTCCTCGTGACGGGGTCGGTCTGGTGTCAGCCTCTCCTCGTGACCGGGTCGGTCTGGTGTCAGCCTCGCTAGTGACGGTTTCAGTCTGGTGTCAGCCTCTCCTCGTGACGGTGTCAGTCTGGTGTCAGCCTCGCTAGTGACGGTGTCAGTCTGGTGTCAGCCTCGCTAGTGACGGTTTCAGTCTGGTGTCAGCCTCTCCTCGTGACGGTGTCAGTCTGGTGTCAGCCTCGCTAGTGACGGGGTCGGTCTGGTGTCAGCCTCTCCTCGTGACGGGGTCGGTCTGGTGTCAGCCTCTCCTCGTGACGGTGTCGGTCCGGTGTCAGCCTCTCCTCGTGACAGGGTCCGTCTGGTGTCAGCCTCGCTAGTGAAGGTGTCAGTCTGGTGTCAGCCTCTCCTCGTGACGGTGTCAGTCTGGTGTCAGCCTCTCCTCGTGACGGTGTCAGTCTGGTGTCAGCCTCGCTAGTGACGGTTTCAGTCTGGTGTCAGCCTCTCCTCGTGACGGTGTCCGTCTGGTGTCAGCCTCTCCTCGTGACGGTGTCGGTCTGGTGTCAGCCTCGCTAGTGACGGGGTCGGTCTGGTGTCAGCCTCTCCTCGTGACGGGGTCGGTCTGGTGTCAGCCTCTCCTCGTGACGGTGTCGGTCTGGTGTCAGCCTCTCCTCGTGACGGGGTCCGTCTGGTGTCAGCCTCTCCTCGTGACGGGGTCGGTCTGGTGTCAGCCTCTCCTCGTGACGGTGTCAGTCTGGTGTCAGCCTCGCTAGTGACGGTTTCAGTCTGGTGTCAGCCTCTCCTCGTGACGGTGTCCGTCTGGTGTCAGCCTCGCTAGTGACGGGGTCGGTCTGGTGTCAGCCTCGCTAGTGACGGGGTCGGTCTGGTGTCAGCCTCGCCTCGTGACGGTGTTGGTCTGGTGTCAGCCTCGCCTCGTGACGGTGTCGGTCTGGTGTCATCCTCGCTAGTGACGGTGTCGGTCTGGTGTCATCCTCGCCTCGTGACGGGGTCGGTCTGGTGTCAGCCTCGCTAGTGACGGAGTCGGTCTGGTGTCAGCCTCTCCTCATGACGGTGTCGGTCTGGTGTCAGCCTCTCCTCGTGACGGGGTCGGTCTGGTGTCAGCCTCTCCTCGTGACGGTGTCGGTCTGGTGTCAGCCTCGCTAGTGACGGAGTCGGTCTGGTGTCAGCCTCTCCTCGTGACGGTGTCGGTCTGGTGTCAGCCTCTCCTCGTGACGGTGTCGGTCCGGTGTCAGCCTCTCCTCGTGACAGGGTCCGTCTGGTGTCAACCTCGCTAGTGACGGTTTCGGTCTGGTGTCAGCCTCGCTAGTGACGGTTTCAGTCTGGTGTCAGCCTCTCCTCGTGACGGTGTCAGTCTGGTGTCAGCCTCGCTAGTGACGGTTTCAGTCTGGTGTCAGCCTCTCCTCGTGACGGTGTCGGTCTGGTGTCAGCCTCGCCTCGTGACGGTGTCGGTCTGGTGTCAGCCTCTCCTCGTGACCGGGTCGGTCTGGTGTCAGCCTCGCTAGTGACGGTTTCAGTCTGGTGTCAGCCTCTCCTCGTGACGGTGTCAGTCTGGTGTCAGCCTCGCTGGTGACGGTGTCAGTCTGGTGTCAGCCTCGCTAGTGACGGTTTCAGTCTGGTGTCAGCCTCTCCTCGTGACGGTGTCAGTCTGGTGTCAGCCTCGCTAGTGACGGGGTCGGTCTGGTGTCAGCCTCTCCTCGTGACGGGGTCGGTCTGGTGTCAGCCTCTCCTCGTGACGGTGTCGGTCCGGTGTCAGCCTCTCCTCGTGACAGGGTCCGTCTGGTGTCAGCCTCGCTAGTGAAGGTGTCAGTCTGGTGTCAGCCTCTCCTCGTGACGGTGTCAGTCTGGTGTCAGCCTCTCCTCGTGACGGTGTCCGTCTGGTGTCAGCCTCTCCTCGTGACGGTGTCAGTCTGGTGTCAGCCTCGCTAGTGACGGGGTCGGTCTGGTGTCAGCCTCTCCTCGTGACGGTGTCGGTCTGGTGTCAGCCTCTCCTCGTGATGGGGTCGGTCTGGTGTCAGCCTCTCCTCGTGACGGGGGTCGGTCTGGTGTCAGCCTCGCTAGTGACGGTTTCGGTCTGGTGTCAGCCTCTCCTTGTGACGGTGTCGGTCTGGTGTCAGCCTCGCTAGTGACGGTGTCAGTCTGGTGTCAGCCTCGCTAGTGACGGTTTCAGTCTGGTGTCAGCCTCTCCTCGTGACGGTGTCAGTCTGGTGTCAGCCTCTCCTCGTGACGGTGTCAGTTTGGTGTCAGCCTCGCTAGTGACGGTTTCAGTCTGGTGTCAGCCTCTCCTCGTGACGGTGTCAGTCTGGTGTCAGCCTCTCCTCGTGACGGTGTCAGTCTGGTGTCAGCCTCGCTAGTGACGGTTTCAGTCTGGTGTCAGCCTCTCCTCGTGACGGTGTCGGTCTGGTGTCAGCCTCTCCTCGTGACGGGGTCGGTCTGGTGTCAGCCTCGCTAGTGACGGTTTCAGTCTGGTGTCAGCCTCTCCTCGTGACGGTGTCGGTCTGGTGTCAGCCTCGCCTCGTGACGGTGTCGGTCTGGTGTCATCCTCGCTAGTGACGGTGTCGGTCTGGTGTCATCCTCGCCTCGTGACGGGGTCGGTCTGGTGTCAGCCTCTCCTCGTGACGGGGTCGGTCTGGTGTCAGCCTCTCCTCGTGACGGGGGTCGGTCTGGTGTCATCCTCGCTAGTGACGGTGTCGGTCAGGTGTCATCCTCGCCTCGTGACGGTGTCGGTCTGGTGTCATCCTCGCTAGTGACGGTGTCGGTCTGGTGTCAGCCTCGCCTCGTGACGGTGTCGGTCTGGTGTCAGCCTCTCCTCGTGACGGGGTCGGTCTGGTGTCAGCCTCTCCTCGTGACGGGGGTCGGTCTGGTGTCATCCTCGCTAGTGACGGTGTCGGTCTGGTGTCATCCTCGCCTCGTGACGGTGTCGGTCTGGTGTCATCCTCGCTAGTGACGGTGTCGGTCTGGTGTCAGCCTCTCCTCGTGACGGGGTCGGTTTGGTGTCAGCCTCTCCTCGTGACGGGGGTCGGTCTGGTGTCAGCCTCGCTAGTGATGGTTTCGGTCTGGTGTCAGCCTCTCCTCGTGACGGTGTCGGTCTGGTGTCATCCTCGCTAGTGACGGTGTCGGTCTGGTGTCAGCCTCTCCTCGTGACGGTGTCGGTCTGGTGTCAGCCTCGCTAGTGACGGTGTCAGTCTGGTGTTAGCCTCGCTAGTGACGGTATCAGTCTGGTGTCAGCCTCGCCTCGTGACGGTGTCGGTCTGGTGTCAGCCTCGCTAGTGACGGGGTCGGTCTGGTGTCAGCCTCGCTAGTGACGGTGTCGGTCTGGTGTCAGCCTCGCCTCGTGACGGTGTCGGTCTGGTGTCAGCCTCGCCTCGTGACGGTGTCGGTCTGGTGTCAGCCTCGCCTCGTGACGGTGTCGGTCTGGTGTCTGCCTCGCTAGTGACGGGGTCGGTCTGGTGTCAGCCTCTCCTCGTGACGGTGTCGGTCTTGTGTCAGCCTCTCCTCGTGACGGGGTCCGTCTGGTGTCAGCCTCTCCTCGTGACGTGGTCAGTCTGGTGTCAGCCTCTCCTCGTGACGGGGTCGGTCTGGTGTCAGCCTCGCCTCGTGACGGTGTCGGTCTGGTGTCAGCCTCGCTAGTGACGGTGTCGGTCTGGTGTCAGCCTCTCCTCGTGACGGGGTCGGTCTGGTGTCAGCCTCTCCTCGTGACGGGGGTCGGTCTGGTGTCATCCTCGCTAGTGACGGTGTCGGTCTGGTGTCATCCTCGCCTCGTGACGGTGTCGGTCTGGTGTCATCCTCGCTAGTGACGGTGTCGGTCTGGTGTCATCCTCGCTAGTGACGGTTTCGGTCTGGTGTCAGCCTCTCCTCGTGACGGTGTCGGTCTGGGGTCATCCTCGCCTCGTGACGGGGTCGGTCTGGTGTTATACTCGCTAGTGACGGTGTCGGTCTGTTGTCATCCTCGCCTCGTGACGGGGTCGGTCTGGTGTCAGCCTCTCCTCGTGACGGTGTCGGTCTGGTGTTATGCTCGCTAGTGACGGTGTCGGTCTGTTGTCATCCTCGCCTCGTGACGGGGTCGGTCTGGTGTCAGCCTCTCCTCGTGACGGTGTCGGTCTGGTGTCAGCCTCTCCTCGTGACGGGGTCGGTCTGGTGTCAGCCTCTCCTCGTGACGGGGGTCGGTCTGGTGTCAGCCTCGCTAGTGACGGTTTCGGTCTGGTGTCAGCCTCTCCTTGTGACGGTGTCGGTCTGGTGTCAGCCTCGCTAGTGACGGTGTCAGTCTGGTGTCAGCCTCGCTAGTGACGGTTTCAGTCTGGTGTCAGCCTCTCCTCGTGACGGTGTCAGTCTGGTGTCAGCCTCTCCTCGTGACGGTGTCAGTCTGGTGTCAGCCTCGCTAGTGACGGTTTCAGTCTGGTGTCAGCCTCTCCTCGTGACGGTGTCGGTCTGGTGTCAGCCTCTCCTCGTGACGGGGTCGGTCTGGTGTCAGCCTCGCCTCGTGACGGTGTCGGTCTGGTGTCAGCCTCGCCTCGTGACGGTGTCGGTCTGGTGTCAGCCTCTCCTCGTGACGGGGTCGGTCTGGTGTCAGCCTCTTCTCGTGACGGGGTCGGTCTGGTGTCAGCCTCGCTAGTGACGGTTTCAGTCTGGTGTAAGCCTCGCCTCGTGACGGTGTCGGTCTGGTGTCATGCTCGCTAGTGACGATGTCGGTCTGGTGTCATCCTCGCCTCGTGACGGGGTCGGTCTGGTGTCAGCCTCTCCTCGTGACGGTGTTGGTCTGGTGTCAGCCTCTCCTCGTGACGGGGTCGGTCTGGTGTCAGCCTCTCCTCGTGACGGGGGTCGGTCTGGTGTCAGCCTCGCTAGTGACGGTTTCGGTCTGGTGTCAGCCTCTCCTCGTGACGGTGTCGGTCTGGTGTCAGCCTCGCTAGTGACGGTGTCAGTCTGGTGTCAGCCTCTCCTCGTGACGGTGTCAGTCTGGTGTCAGCCTCGCTAGTGACGGTTTCAGTCTGGTGTCAGCCTCTCCTCGAGACAGTGTCGGTTTGGTGTCAGCCTCGCCTCGTGACGGTGTCGGTCTGGTGTCATCCTCGCTAGTGACGGTGTCGGTCTGGTGTCATCCTCGCTAGTGACGGTTTCGGTCTGGTGTCAGCCTCTCCTCGTGACGGTGTCGGTCTGGGGTCATCCTCGCCTCGTTACGGGGTCGGTCTGGTGTTATACTCGCTAGTGACGGTGTCGGTCTGTTGTCATCCTCGCCTCGTGACGGGGTCGGTCTGGTGTCAGCCTCTCCTCGTGACGGTGTCGGTCTGGTGTTATGCTCGCTAGTGACGGTGTCGGTCTGTTGTCATCCTCGCCTCGTGACGGGGTCGGTCTGGTGTCAGCCTCTCCTCGTGACGGTGTCGGTCTGGTGTCAGCCTCTCCTCGTGACGGGGTCGGTCTGGTGTCAGCCTCTCCTAGTGACGGGGGTCGGTCTGGTGTCAGCCTCGCTAGTGACGGTTTCGGTCTGGTGTCAGCCTCTCCTTGTGACGGTGTCGGTCTGGTGTCAGCCTCGCTAGTGACGGTGTCAGTCTGGTGTCAGCCTCGCTAGTGACGGTTTCAGTCTGGTGTCAGCCTCTCCTCGTGACGGTGTCAGTCTGGTGTCAGCCTCTCCTCGTGACGGTGTCAGTCTGGTGTCAGCCTCGCTAGTGACGGTTTCAGTCTGGTGTCAGCCTCTCCTCGTGACGGTGTCGGTCTGGTGTCAGCCTCTCCTCGTGACGGGGTCGGTCTGGTGTCAGCCTCTCCTCGTGACGGGGTCGGTCTGGTGTCAGCCTCTTCTCGTGACGGGGTCGGTCTGGTGTCAGCCTCGCTAGTGACGGTTTCAGTCTGGTGTAAGCCTCGCCTCGTGACGGTGTCGGTCTGGTGTCATGCTCGCTAGTGACGATGTCGGTCTGGTGTCATCCTCGCCTCGTGACGGGGTCGGTCTGGTGTCAGCCTCTCCTCGTGACGGTGTTGGTCTGGTGTCAGCCTCTCCTCGTGACGGGGTCGGTCTGGTGTCAGCCTCTCCTCGTGACGGGGGTCGGTCTGGTGTCAGCCTCGCTAGTGACGGTTTCGGTCTGGTGTCAGCCTCTCCTCGTGACGGTGTCGGTCTGGTGTCAGCCTCGCTAGTGACGGTGTCAGTCTGGTGTCAGCCTCTCCTCGTGACGGTGTCAGTCTGGTGTCAGCCTCTCCTCGTGACGGTGTCAGTCTGGTGTCAGCCTCGCTAGTGACGGTTTCAGTCTGGTGTCAGCCTCTCCTCGAGACAGTGTCGGTTTGGTGTCAGCCTCGCCTCGTGACGGTGTCGGTCTGGTGTCATCCTCGCTAATGACGGTGTCGGTCTGGTGTCATCCTCGCCTCGTGACGGGGTCGGTCTGGTGTCAGCCTCGCTAGTGACGGGGTCGGTCTGGTGTCAGCCTCTCCTCGTGACGGTGTCGGTCTGGTGTCAGCCTCGCTAGTGACGGTGTCAGTCTGGTGTTAGCCTCGCTAGTGACGGTTTCAGTCTGGTGTCAGCCTCTCCTCGTGACGGTGTCAGTCTGGTGTCAGCCTCTCCTCGTGACGGTGTCAGTCTGGTGTCAGCCTCGCTAGTGACGGTATCAGTCTGGTGTCAGCCTCGCCTCGTGACGGTGTCGGTCTGGTGTCAGCCTCGCTAGTGACGGGGTCGGTCTGGTGTCAGTCTCGCTAGTGACGGGGTCGGTCTGGTGTCAGCCTCGCCTCGTGACGGTGTCGGTCTGGTGTCAGCCTCGCCTCGTGACGGTGTCGGTCTGGTGTCAGCCTCGCCTCGTGACGGTGTCGGTCTGGTGTCATCCTCGCTAGTGACGGTGTCGGTCTGGTGTCATCCTCGCCTCGTGACGGGGTCGGTCTGGTGTCAGCCACGCTAGTGACGGGGTCGGTCTGGTGTCAGCCTCTCCTCGTGACGGTGTCGGTCTGGTGTCAGCCTCTCCTCGTGATGGTGTCGGTCTGGTGTCAGCCTCTCCTCGTGACGGGGTCGGTCTGGTGTCAGCCTCTCCTCGTGACGGGGTCGGTCTGGTGTCATCCTCGCTAGTGACGGTGTCGGTCTGGTGTCATCCTCGCCTCGTGACGGTGTCGGTCTGGTGTCATCCTCGCTAGTGACGGTGTCGGTCTGGTGTCATCCTCGCTAGTGACGGTGTCGGTCTGGTGTCAGCCTCTCCTCGTGAAGGGGTCGGTTTGGTGTCAGCCTCTCCTCGTGACGGGGGTCGGTCTGGTGTCAGCCTCGCTAGTGACGGTTTCGGTCTGGTGTCAGCCTCTCCTCGTGACGATGTCGGTCTGGGGTCATCCTCGCCTCGTGACGGGGTCGGTCTGGTGTTATGCTCGCTAGTGACGGTGTCGGTCTGTTGTCATCCTCGCCTCGTGACGGGGTCGGTCTGGTGTCAGCCTCTCCTCGTGACGGTGTCGGTCTGGTGTCAGCCTCTCCTCGTGATGGTGTCGGTCTGGTGTCAGCCTCTCCTCGTGACGGGGTCGGTCTGGTGTCAGCCTCTCCTCGTGATGGTGTCGGTCTGGTGTCAGCCTCGCTAGTGACGGTTTCAGTCTGGTGTCAGCCTCTTCTCGTGACGGTGTCAGTCTGGTGTCTGCCTCGCTAGTGACGGGGTCGGTCTGGTGTCAGCCTCTCCTCGTGACGGTGTCGGTCTGGTGTCAGCCTCTCCTCGTGACGGGGTCCGTCTGGTGTCAGCCTCTCCTCGTGACGGGGTCGGTCTGGTGTCAGCCTCTCCTCGTGACGGGGTCGGTCTGGTGTCAGCCTCGCTAGTGACGGTTTCAGTCTGGTGTCAGCCTCGCCTCGTGACGGTGTCGGTCTGGTGTCATGCTCGCTAGTGACAGTGTCGGTCTGGTGTCATCCTCGCCTCGTGACGGGGTCGGTCTGGTGTCAGCCTCTCCTCGTGACGGTGTCGGTCTGGTGTCAGCCTCTCCTCGTGACGGGGTCGGTCTGGTGTCAGCCTCTCCTCGTGACGTTAGTCGGTCTGGTGTCAGCCTCGCTAGTGACGGTTTCGGTCTGGTGTCAGCCTCTCCTCGTGACGGTGTCGGTCTGGTGTCAGCCTCGCTAGTGACGGTGTCAGTCTGGTGTCAGCCTCTCCTCGTGACGGTGTCAGTCTGGTGTCAGCCTCTCCTCGTGACGGTGTCAGTCTGGTGTCAGCCTCGCTAGTGACGGTTTCAGTCTGGTGTCAGCCTCTCCTCGTGACGGTGTCGGTCTGGTGTCAGCCTCGCCTCGTGACGGTGTCGGTCTGGTGTCATCCTCGCTAGTGACGGGGTCGGTCTGGTGTCATCCTCTCCTCGTGACGGTGTCAGTCTGGTGTCAGCCTCGCTAGTGACGGTTTCAGTCTGGTGTCAGCCTCTCCTCGTGACGGTGTCGGTCTGGTGTCAGCCTCGCCTCGTGACGGTGTCGGTCTGGTGTCATCCTCGCTAGTGACGGGGTCGGTCTGGTGTCATCCTCGCCTCGTGACGGGGTCGGTCTGGTGTCAGCCTCGCTAGTGACGGGGTCGGTCTGGTGTCAGCCTCTCCTCGTGACGGTGTCGGTCTGGTGTCAGCCTCGCTAGTGACGGTGTCAGTCTGGTGTTAGGATCGCTAGTGACGGTTTCAGTCTGGTGTCAGCCTCTCCTCGTGACGGTGTCAGTCTGGTGTCAGCCTGGCCTCGTGACGGTGTCGGTCTGGTGTCAGCCTCGCTAGTGACGGGGTCGGTCTGGTGTCAGCCTCTCCTCGTGACGGTGTCGGTCTGGTGTCAGCCTCGCTAGTGACGGTGTCAGTCTGGTGTTAGGATCGCTAGTGACGGTTTCAGTCTGGTGTCAGCCTCTCCTCGTGACGGTGTCAGTCTGGTGTCAGCCTGGCCTCGTGACGGTGTCGGTCTGGTGTCAGCCTCTCCTCGTGACGGTGTCGGTCTGGTATCAGCCTCTCCTCGTGACGGGGTCGGTCTGGTGTTAGCCTCGCTAGTGACGGTTTCAGTCTGGTGTCAGCCTCTCCTCGTGACGGTGTCAGTCTGGTGTCAGCCTCGCCTCGCGACGGTGTCGGTCTGGTGTCAGCCTCTCCTCGTGACGGTGTCGGTCTGGTATCAGCCTCTCCTCGTGACGGGGTCGGTCTGGTGTCAGCCTCTCCTCGTGACGGGGTCGGTCTGGTGTCAGCCTCGCTAGTGACGGTTTCAGTCTGGTGTCAGCCTCGCCTTGTGACGGTGTCGGTCTGGTGTCATGCTCGCTAGTGACGGTGTCGGTCTGGTGTCAGCCTCTCCTCGTGACGGGGTCGGTCTGGTGTCAGCCTCTCCTCGTGACGGGGGTCGGTCTGGTGTCAGCCTCGCTAGTGACGGTTTCGGTCTGGTGTCAGCCTCTCCTCGTGACGGTGTCGGTCTGGAGTCAGCCTCGCTAGTGACGGTGTCAGTCTGGTGTCAGCCTCGCTAGTGACGGTTTCAGTCTGGTGTCAGCCTCTCCTCGTGACGGTGTCAGTCTGGTGTCAGCCTCTCCTCGTGACGGTGTCAGTCTGGTGTCAGCCTCGCTAGTGACGGTTTCAGTCTGGTGTCAGCCTCTCCTCGTGACGGTGTCGGTCTGGTGTCAGCCTCGCCTCGTGACGGTGTCGGTCTGGTGTCATCCTCGCTAGTGACGGTGTCGGTCTGGTGTCATCCTCGCCTCGTGACGGTGTCGGTCTGGTGTCAGCCTCTCCTCGTGACGGTGTCGGTCTGGTGTCAGCCTCTCCTCGTGACGGGGTCGGTCTGGTGTCAGCCTCTCCTCGTGACGGGGTCGGTCTGGTGTCAGCCTCGCTAGTGACGGTTTCAGTCTGGTGTCAGCCTCTCCTCGTGACGGTGTCAGTCTGGTGTCAGCCTCTCCTCGTGACGGTGTCAGTCTGGTGTCAGCCTCGCTAGTGACGGTATCAGTCTGGTGTCAGCCTCGCCTCATGACGGTGTCGGTCTGGTGTCAGCCTCGCTAGTGACGGGGTCGGTCTGGTGTCAGCCTCGCTAGTGACGGGGTCGGTCTGGTGTCAGCCTCGCCTCGTGACGGTGTCGGTCTGGTGTCATCCTCGCTAGTGACGGTGTCGATCTGGTGTCATCCTCGCCTCGTGACGGTGTCGGTCTGGTGTCATCCTCGCTAGTGACGGTGTCGGTCTGGTGTCAGCCTCTCCTCGTGACGGGGTCGGTTTGGTGTCAGCCTCTCCTCGTGACAGGGGTCGGTCTGGTGTCAGCCTCGCTAGTGACGGTTTCGGTCTGGTGTCAGCCTCTCCTCGTGACGGTGTCGGTCTGGTGTCATCCTCGCTAGTGACGGTGTCGGTCTGGGGTCATCCTCGCCTCGTGACGGGGTCGGTCTGGTGTCAGCCTCGCCTCGTGACGGTGTCGGTCTGGTGTCAGCCTCGCCTCGTGACGGTGTCGGTCTGGTGTCAGCCTCGCTAGTGACAGTTTCGGTCTGGTGTCAGCCTCTCCTCGTGACGGTGTCGGTCTGGTGTCAGCCTCGCTAGTGACGGTGTCAGTCTGGTGTCAGCCTCGCTAGTGACGGGGTCGGTCTGGTGTCAGCCTCGCTAGTGACGGTGTCGGTCTGGTGTCAGCCTCGCCTCGTGACGGTGTCGGTCTGGTGTCAGCCTCGCCTCGTGACGGTGTCGGTCTGGTGTCAGCCTCGCCTCGTGACGGTGTCGGTCTGGTGTAAGCCTCTCCTCGTGACGGTGTCGGTCTGGTGTCAGCCTCTCCTCGTGACGGTGTCGGTCTGGTGTCAGCCTCTCCTCGTGACGGGGTCGGTCTGGTGTCAGCCTCGCTAGTGACGGTTTCAGTCTGGTGTCAGCCTCGCCTCGTGACGGTGTCGGTCTGGTGTCATGCTCGCTAGTGACGGTGTCGGTCTGGTGTCATCCTCGCCTCGTGACGGGGTCGGTCTGGTGTCAGCCTCTCCTCGTGACGGGGTCCGTCTGGTGTCAGCCTCTCCTCGTGACAGGGTCGGTCTGGTGTCAGCCTCTCCTCGTGACGGTGTCGGTCTGGTGTCATCCTCGCTAGTGACGGTGTCCGTCTGGTGTCATCCTCGCTAGTGATGGTGTCCGTCTGGTGTCAGCCTCTCCTCGTGACGGGGTCGGTTTGGTGTCAGCCTCTCCTCGTGATGGGGGTCGGTCTGGTGTCAGCCTCGCTAGTGACGGTTTCAGTCTGGTGTCAGCCTCTCCTCGTGACGGTGTCGGTCTGGTGTCATCCTCGCTAGTGACGGTGTCGGTCTGGTGTCATCCTCGCCTCGTGACGGGGTCGGTCTGGTGTCAGCCTCGCTAGTGACGGGGTCGGTCTTGTGTCAGCCTCTCCTCGTGACGGTGTCGGTCTGGTTTCAGCCTCGCTAGTGACGGTGTCAGTCTGGTGTCAGCCTCTCCTCGTGACGGTGTCGGTCTGGTGTAAGCCTCTCCTCGTGACGGTGTCGGTCTGGTGTCAGCCTCTCCTCGTGACGGTGTCGGTCTGGTGTCAGCCTCTCCTCGTGACGGGGTCGGTCTGGTGTCAGCCTCGCTAGTGACGGTTTCAGTCTGGTGTCAGCCTCGCCTCGTGACGGTGTCGGTCTGGTGTCATGCTCGCTAGTGACGGTGTCGGTCTGGTGTCATCCTCGCCTCGTGACGGGGTCGGTCTGGTGTCAGCCTCTCCTCGTGACGGGGTCCGTCTGGTGTCAGCCTCTCCTCGTGACAGGGTCGGTCTGGTGTCAGCCTCTCCTCGTGACGGTGTCGGTCTGGTGTCATCCTCGCCTCGTGACGGTGTCGGTCTGGTGTCATCCTCGCTAGTGATGGTGTCCGTCTGGTGTCAGCCTCTCCTCGTGACGGGGTCGGTTTGGTGTCAGCCTCTCCTCGTGATGGGGGTCGGTCTGGTGTCAGCCTCGCTAGTGACGGTTTCAGTCTGGTGTCAGCCTCTCCTCGTGACGGTGTCGGTCTGGTGTCATCCTCGCTAGTGACGGTGTCGGTCTGGTGTCATCCTCGCCTCGTGACGGGGTCGGTCTGGTGTCAGCCTCGCTAGTGACGGGGTCGGTCTTGTGTCAGCCTCTCCTCGTGACGGTGTCGGTCTGGTTTCAGCCTCGCTAGTGACGGTGTCAGTCTGGTGTCAGCCTCTCCTCGTGACGGTGTCGGTCTGGTGTCAGCCTCGCTAGTGACGGGGTCGGTCTGGTGTCATCCTCGCCTCGTGACGGGGTCGGTCTGGTGTCAGCCTCGCTAGTGACGGTGTCAGTCTGGTGTCAGCCTCGCCTCGTGACGGTGTCGGTCTGGTGTCAGCCTCGCCTCGTGACGGTGTCGGTCTGGTGTCAGCCTCGCCTCGTGACGGTGTCGGTCTGGTGTCAGCCTCGCCTCGTGACGGTGTCGGTCTGGTGTCAGCCTCTCCTCGTGACGGGGTCGGTCTGGTGTCAGCCTCTCCTCGTGACGGGGTCGGTCTGGTGTCAGCCTCGCTAGTGACGGTTTCAGTCTGGTGTCAGCCTCGCCTCGTGACGGTGTCGGTCTGGTGTCATGCTCGCTAGTGACGGTGTCGGTCTGGTGTCATCCTCGCCTCGTGACGGGGTCGGTCTGGTGTCAGCCTCTCCTCGTGACGGTGTCGGTCTGGTGTCAGCCTCTCCTCGTGACGGGGTCGGTCTGGTGTCAGCCTCTCCTCGTGACGGGGGTCGGTTTGGTGTCAGCCTCGCTAGTGACGGTTTCGGTCTGGTGTCAGCCTCTCCTCGTGACGGTGTCGGTCTGGTGTCAGCCTCGCTAGTGACGGTGTCAGTCTGGTGTCAGCCTCGCTAGTGACGGTTTCAATCTGGTGTCAGCCTCTCCTCGTGACGGTGTCAGTCTGGTGTCAGCCTCTCCTCGTGACGGTGTCAGTCTGGTGTCAGCCTCGCTAGTGACGGTTTCAGTCTGGTGTCAGCCTCTCCTCGTGACGGTGTCGGTCTGGTGTCAGCCTCTCCTCGTGACGGTGTCAGTCTGGTGTCAGCCTCGCTAGTGACGGTTTCAGTCTGGTGTCAGCCTCTCCTCGTGAAGGTGTCGGTCTGGTGTCAGCCTCGCTAGTGACGGGGTTGGTCTGGTGTCAGCCTCGCTAGTGACGGTGTCGGTCTGGTGTCAGCCTCGCCTCGTGACGGTGTCGGTCTGGTGTCAGCCTCGCCTCGTGACGGTGTCGGTCTGGTGTCAGCCTCGCCTCGTGACGGTGTCGGTCTGGTGTCAGCCTCGCCTCGTGACGGTGTCGGTCTGGTGTCAGCCTCGCCTCGTGACGGTGTCGGTCTGGTGTCATCCTCGCTAGTGACGGTGTCGGTCTGGTGTCATCCTCGCCTCGTGACGGGGTCGGTCTGGTGTCAGCCTCGCTAGTGACGGTTTCAGTCTGGTGTCAGCCTCTCCTCGTGACGGTGTCAGTCTGGTGTATGCCTCGCTAGTGACGGGGTCGGTCTGGTGTCAGCCTCGCCTCGTGACGGTGTCGGTCTGGTGTCAGCCTCGCCTCGTGACGGTGTCGGTCTGGTGTCATCCTCGCTAGTGACGGTGTCGGTCTGGTGTCATCCTCGCCTCGTGACGGGGTCGGTCTGGTGTCAGCCTCGCTAGTGACGGGGTCGGTCTGGTGTCAGCCTCTCCTCGTGACGGTGTCGGTCTGGTGTCAGCCTCTCCTCGTGACGGGGTCCGTCTGGTGTCAGCCTCTCCTCGTGACGGGGTTGGTCTGGTGTCAGCCTCTCCTCGTGACGGGGTCAATCTGGTGTCAGCCTCTCCTCGTGACGGGGTCGGTCTGGTGTCAGCCTCGCTAGTGACGGTTTCAGTCTGGTGTCAGCCTCGCCTCGTGACGGTGTCGGTCTGGTGTCATGCTCGCTAGTGACGGTGTCGGTCTGTTGTCAGCCTCTCCTCGTGACGGTGTCGGTCTGGTGTCAGCCTCTCCTCGTGACGGTGTCAGTATGGTGTCAGCCTCGCTAGTGACGGTTTCAGTCTGGTGTCAGCCTCTCCTCGTGACGGTGTCGGTCTGGTGTCAGCCTCGCTAGTGACGGGGTCGGTCTGGTGTCAGCCTCGCTAGTGACGGTGTCGGTCTGGTGTCAGCCTCGCCTCGTGACGGGGTCGGTCTGGTGTCAGCCTCGCCTCGTGACGGTGTCGGTCTGGTGTCAGCCTCGCCTCGTGACGGTGTCGGTCTGGTGTCAGCCTCGCCTCGTGACGGTGTCGGTCTGGTGTCAGCCTCTCCTCGTGACGGTGTCGGTCTGGTGTCATCCTCTCCTCGTGACAGGGTCGGTCTGGTGTCAGCCTCTCCTCGTGACGGGGTCGGTCTGGTGTCAGCCTCTCCTCGTGACGGGGGTCGGTCTGGTGTCAGCCTCTCCTCGTGACGGTGTCGGTCTGGTGTCAGCCTCTCCTCGTGACGGTGTCGGTCTGGTGTCAGCCTCTCCTCGTGACGGGGTCGGTCTGGTGTCAGCCTCTCCTCGTGACGGGGTCGGTCTGGTGTCAGCCTCTCCTCGTGACGGGGGTCGGTCTGGTGTCAACCTCGCTAGTGACGGTTTCGGTCTGGTGTCAGCCTCTCCTCGTGACGGGGTCGGTCTGGTGTCAGCCTCGCCTCGTGACGGTGTCGGTCTGGTGTCAGCCTCGCCTCGTGACGGTGTCGGTCTGGTGTCAGCCTCGCCTCGTGACGGTGTCGGTCTGGTGTCAGCCTTTCCTCGTGATGGTGTCGGTCTGGTGTCATCCTCTCCTCGTGACGGGGTCAGTCTGGTGTCAGCCTCTCCTCGTGACGGGGTCGGTCTGGTGTCAGCCTCGCTAGTGACGGTTTCAGTCTGGTGTCAGCCTCGCCTCGTGACGGTGTCGGTCTGGTGTTATGCTCGCTATTGACGGTGTCGGTCTGTTGTCATCCTCGCCTCGTGACGGGGTCGGTCTGGTGTCAGCCTCGCCTCGTGATGGTGTCGGTCTGGTGTCAGCCTCTCCTCGTGACGGGGTCGGTCTGGTGTCAGCCTCTCCTCGTGACAGGGGTCGGTCTGGTGTCAGCCTCGCTAGTGACGGTTTCGGTCTGGTGTCAGCCTCTCCTCGTGACGGTGTCGGTCTGGTGTCAGCCTCGCTAGTGACGGTGTCAGTCTGGTGTCAGCCTCGCTAGTGACGGTTTCAGTCTGGTGTCAGCCTCGCTAGTGACGGTTTCAGTCTGGTGTCAGCCTCTCCTCGTGACGATGTCAGTCTGGTGTCAGCCTCTCCTCGTGACGGTATCAGTCTGGTGTCAGCCTCGCCTCATGACGGTGTCGGTCTGGTGTCAGCCTCGCTAGTGACGGGGTCGGTCTGGTGTCAGCCTCGCTAGTGACGGGGTCGGTCTGGTGTCAGCCTCGCCTCGTGACGGTGTCGGTCTGGTGTCAGCCTCGCCTCGTGACGGTGTCGGTCTGGTGTCAGCCTCGCCTCGTGACGGTGTCGGTCTGGTGTCAGCCTCTCCTCGTGACGGGGTCAGTCTGGTGTCAGCCTCTCCTCATGACGGGGGTCGGTCTGGTGTCAACCTCGCTAGTGACGGTTTCGGTCTGGTGTCAGCCTCTCCTCGTGACGGTGTCGGTCTGGTGTCAGCCTCGCTAGTGACGGTGTCAGTCTGGTGTCAGCCTCGCTAGTGACGGTTTCAGTCTGGTGTCAGCCTCTCCTCGTGACGGTGTCGGTCTGGTGTCAGCCTCTCCTCGTGACGGTGTCAGTCTGGTGTCAGCCTCGCTAGTGACGGTTTCAGTCTGGTGTCAGCCTCTCCTCGTGACGATGTCGGTCTGGTGTCAGTCTCGCTAGTGACGGGGTCGGTCTGGTGTCAGCCTCGCTAGTGACGGTGTCGGTCTGGTGTCAGCCTCGCCTCGTGACGGTGTCGGTCTGGTGTCAGCCTCGCCTCGTGATGGTGTCGGTCTGGTGTCAGCCTCGCCTCGTGACGGTGTCGGTCTGGTGTCAGCCTCGCTAGTGACGGTTTCAGTCTGGTGTCAGCCTCTCCTCGTGACGGTGTCGGTCTGGTGTCAGCCTCGCCTCGTGACGGTGTCGGTCTGGTGTCATCCTCGCTAGTGACGGTGTCGGTCTGGTGTCATCCTCGCCTCGTGACGGGGTCGGTCTGGTGTCAGCCTCGCTAGTGACGGGGTCGGTCTGGTGTCAGCCTCTCCTCGTGACGGTGTCGGTCTGGTGTCAGCCTCGCTAGTGACGGTGTCAGTCTGGTGTTAGCCTCGCTAGTGACGGTTTCAGTCTGGTGTCAGCCTCTCCTCGTGACGGTGTCAGTCTGGTGTCAGCCTCTCCTCGTGACGGTGTCAGTCTGGTGTCAGCCTCGCTAGTGACGGTATCAGTCTGGTGTCAGCCTCGCTAGTGACGGTATCAGTCTGGTGTCAGCCTCGCCTCGTGACGGTGTCGGTCTGGTGTCAGCCTCGCTAGTGACGGGGTCGGTCTGGTGTCAGCCTCGCTAGTGATTGGGTCGGTCTGGTGTCAGCCTCGCCTCGTGACGGTGTCGATCTGGTGTCAGCCTCTCCTCGTGACGGGGTCGTTCTGGTGTCAGCCTCTCCTCGTGACGGGGTCGGTCTGGTGTCAGCCTCGCTAGTGACGGTTTCAGTCTGGTGTCAGCCTCTCCTCGTGACGGTGTCGGTCTGGTGTCATCCTCGCTAGTGACGGTGTCGGTCTGGTGTCAGCCTCTCCTCGTGACGGGGTAGGTTTGGTGTCAGCCTCTCCTCGTGACGGGGGTCGGTCTGGTGTCAGCCTCGCTAGTGACGGTTTCGGTCTGGTGTCAGCCTCTCCTCGTGACGGTGTCGGTCTGGTGTCATCCTCGCTAGTGACGGTGTCGGTCTGGGGTCATCCTCGCCTCGTGACGGGGTCGGTCTGGTGTCAGCCTCGCCTCGTGACGGTGTCGGTCTGGTGTCAGCCTCGCCTCGTGACGGTGTCGGTCTGTTGTCATCCTCGCCTCGTGACGGGGTCGGTCTGGTGTCATCCTCTCCTCGTGACGGGGGTCGGTCTGGTGTCAACCTCGCTAGTGACGGTTTCGGTCTGGTGTCAGCCTCTCCTCGTGACGGTGTTGGTCTGGTGTCAGCCTCGCTAGTGACGGTGTCAGTCTGGTGTCAGCCTCGCTAGTGACGGTTTCAGTCTGGTGTCAGCCTCTCCTCGTGACGGTGTCGGTCTGGTGTCAGCCTCTCCTCGTGACGGGGTCCGTCTGGTGTCAGCCTCTCCTCGTGACGGGGTCGGTCTGGTGTCAGCCTCTCCTCGTGACGGGGTCGGTCTGGTGTCAGCCTCGCTAGTGACGGTTTAAGTCTGGTGTCAGCCTCTCCTCGTGACGGTGTCAGTCTGGTGTCAGCCTCGCTAGTGACGGTGTCAGTCTGGTGTCAGCCTCGCTAGTGACGGTTTCAGTCTGGTGTCAGCCTCTCCTCGTGACGGTGTCAGTCTGGTGTCAGCCTCGCTAGTGACGGTTTCAGTCTGGTGTCAGCCTCTCCTCGTGACGGTGTCAGTCTGGTGTCAGCCTCTCCTCGTGACGGTGTCAGTCTGGTGTCAGCCTCGCTAGTGACGGTTTCAGTCTGGTGTCAGCCTCTCCTCGTGACGGTGTCGGTCTGGTGTCAGTCTCGCTAGTGACGGGGTCGGTCTGGTGTCAGCCTCGCTAGTGACGGTGTCGGTCTGGTGTCAGCCTCGCCTCGTGACGGTGTCGGTCTGGTGTCAGCCTCGCCTCGTGATGGTGTCGGTCTGGTGTCAGCCTCTCCTCGTGACGGTGTCGGTCTGTTGTCATCCTCGCCTCGTGACGGGGTCGGTCTGGTGTCAGCCTCTCCTCGTGACGGGGGTCGGTCTGGTGTCAGCCTCGCTAGTGACGGTTTCGGTCTGGTGTCAGCCTCTCCTCGTGACGGTGTCGGTCTGGTGTCAGCCTCGCTAGTGACGGTGTCAGTCTGGTGTCAGCCTCGCTAGTGACGGTTTCAGTCTGGTGTCAGCCTCTCCTCGTGACGGTGTCAGTCTGGTGTCAGCCTCTCCTCGTGACGGTGTCAGTCTGGTGTCAGCCTCGCTAGTGACGGTTTCAGTCTGGTGTCAGCCTCTCCTCGTGACGGTGTCGGTCTGGTGTCAGCCTCTCCTCGTGACGGTGTCAGTCTGGTGTCAGCCTCGCTAGTGACGGTTTCAGTCTGGTGTCAGCCTCTCCTCGTGACGGTGTCGGTCTGGTGTCAGCCTCGCTAGTGACGGGGTCGGTCTGGTGTCAGCCTCGCTAGTGACGGTGTCGGTCTGGTGTCAGAATCGCCTCGTGACGGGGTCGGTCTGGTGTCAGCCTCGCCTCGTGACGGTGTCGGTCTGGTGTCAGCCTCGCCTCGTGACGGTGTCGGTCTGGTGTCAGCCTCGCCTCGTGACGGTGTCGGTCTGGTGTCAGCCTCTCCTCGTGACGGTGTCGGTCTGGTGTCAGCCTCGCTAGTGACGGTGTCGGTCTGGTGTCATCCTCGCTAGTGACGGTGTCGGTCTGGTGTCATCCTCGCCTCATGACGGTGTCGGTCTGGTGTCATCCTCGCTAGTGACGGTGTCGGTCTGGTGTCAGCCTCTCCTCGTGACGGTGTCGGTCTGGTGTCATCCTCTCCTCGTGACGGTGTCGGTCTGGTGTCAGCCTCGCTAGTGACGGTGTCGGTCTGGTGTCATCCTCGCTAATGACGGTGTCGGTCTGGTGTCATCCTCGCCTCATGACGGTGTCGGTCTGGTGTCATCCTCGCTAGTGACGGTGTCGGTCTGGTGTCAGCCTCTCCTCGTGACGGTGTCGGTCTGGTGTCATCCTTTCCTCGTGACGGGGTCGGTCTGGTGTCAGCCTCGCCTCGTGACGGTGTCGGTCTGGTGTCAGCCTCGCTAGTGACGGTGTCGGTCTGGTGTCAGCCTCTCCTCGTGACGGGGTCGGTCTGGTGTTATGCTCGCTAGTGACGGTGTCGGTCTGTTGTCAGCCTCTCCTCGTGACGGGGGTCGGTCTGGTGTCAGCCTCGCTAGTGACGGTTTCGGTCTGGTGTCAGCCTCTCCTCGTGACGGTGTCGGTCTGGTGTCAGCCTCGCTAGTGACGGTTTCAGTCTGGTGTCAGCCTCGCCTCGTGACGGTGTCGGTCTGGTGTCATGCTCGCTAGTGACGGTGTCGGTCTGGTGTCATCCTCGCCTCGTGACGGGGTCGGTCTGGTGTCAGCCTCTCCTCGTGACGGTGTCGGTCTGGTGTCAGCCTCGCTAGTGACGGTTTCAGTCTGGTGTCAGCCTCGCCTCGTGACGGTGTCGGTCTGGTGTCATGCTCGCTAGTGACGGTGTCGGTCTGGTGTCATCCTCGCCTCGTGACGGGGTCGGTCTGGTGTCAGCCTCTCCTCGTGACGGTGTCGGTCTGGTGTCAGCCTCTCCTCGTGACGGGGTCGGTCTGGTGTCAGCCTCTCCTCGTGACGGTGTCGGTCTGGTGTCAGCCTCTCCTCGTGACGGTGTCGGTCTGTTGTCATCCTCGCCTCGTGACGGTTTCAGTCTGGTGTCAGCCTCGCCTCGTGACGGTGTCGGTCTGGTGTTATGCTCGCTAGTGACGGTGTCGGTCTGTTGTCATCCTCGCCTCGTGACGGGGTCGGTCTGGTGTCAGCCTCTCCTCGTGACGGGGTCGGTCTGGTGTCAGCCTCGCTAGTGACGGTTTCAGTCTGGTGTCATCCTCGCCTCGTGACGGTTTCAGTCTGGTGTCAGCCTCGCCTCGTGACGGTGTCGGTCTGGTGTTATGCTTGCTAGTGACGGTGTCGGTCTGTTGTCATCCTCGCCTCGTGACGGGGTCGGTCTGTTGTCATCCTCGCCTCGTGACGGTGTCGGTCTGGTGTCAGCCTCTCCTCGTGACGGTGTCGGTCTGGTGTTATGCTCGCTAGTGACGGTGTCGGTCTGGTGTCAGCCTCGCTAGTGACGGTTTCAGTCTGGTGTCAGCCTCTCCTCGTGACGGTGTCAGTCTGGTGTCAGCCTCTCCTCGTGACGGTGTCAGTCTGGTGTCAGCCTCGCTAGTGACGGTTTCAGTCTGGTGTCAGCCTCGCCTCGTGACGGTGTCGGTCTGGTGTTATGCTCGCTAGTGACGGTGTCGGTCTGTTGTCATCCTCGCCTCGTGACGGTGTCGGTCTGGTGTCAGCCTCTCCTCGTGACGGTGTCGGTCTGGTGTTATGCTCGCTAGTGACGGTGTCGGTCTGGTGTCAGCCTCGCTAGTGACGGTGTCAGTCTGGTGTCAGCCTCGCTAGTGACGGTTTCAGTCTGGTGTCAGCCTCTCCTCGTGACGGTGTCAGTCTGGTGTCAGCCTCTCCTCGTGACGGTGTCGGTTTGGTGTCAGCCTCGCCTCGTGACGGGGTCGGTCTGGTGTCAGCCTCGCCTCGTGACGGTGTCGGTCTGGTGTCAGCCTCGCCTCATGACGGTGTCGGTCTGGTGTCAGCCTCGCCTCGTGACGGTGTCGGTCTGGTGTCAGCATCTCCTCGTGACGGTGTCGGTCTGGTGTCAGCCTCTCCTCGTGACGGTGTCGGTCTGGTGTCAGCCTCTCCTCGTGACGGGGTCGGTCTGGTGTCAGCCTCTCCGCGTGACGGGGGTCAGTCTGGTGTCAGCCTCGCTAGTGACGGTTTCAGTCTGGTGTCAGCCTCTTCTCGTGACGGTGTCAGTCTGGTGTCAGCCTCTCCTCGTGACGGTGTCGGTCTGGTGTCAGCCTCGCTAGTGACGGTGTCAGTCTGGTGTCGGCCTCGCTAGTGACGGTTTCAGTCTGGTGTCAGCCTCTCCTCGTGACGGTGTCAGTCTGGTGTCAGCCTCTCCTCGTGACGGTGTCAGTCTGGTGTCAGCCTCGCTAGTGACGGTTTCAGTCTGGTGTCAGCCTCTCCTCGTGACGGTGTCGGTCTGGTGTCAGCCTCTCCTCGTGACGGTGTCAGTCTGGTGTCAGCCACGCTAGTGACGGTTTCAGTCTGGTGTCAGCCTCGCCTCGTGACGGTGTCGGTCTGGTGTTATGCTCGCTAGTGACGGTGTCGGTCTGTTGTCATCCTCGCCTCGTGACAGGGTCGGTCTGGTGTCAGCCTCTCCTCGTGACGGGGTCGGTCTGGTGTCAGCCTCTCCTCGTGACGGGGGTCGGTCTGGTGTCAGCCTCGCTAGTGACGGTTTCGGTCTGGTGTCAGCCTCTCCTCGTGACGGTGTCGGTCTGGTGTTAGCCTCGCTAGTGACGGTGTCAGTCTGGTGTCAGCCTCGCTAGTGACGGTTTCAGTCTGGTGTCAGCCTCTCCTCGTGACGGTGTCAGTCTGGTGTCAGCCTCTCCTCCTGACGGTGTCAGTCTGGTGTCAGCCTCGCTAGTGACGGTTTCAGTCTGGTGTCAGCCTCTCCTCGTGACGGTGTCGGTCTGGTGTCAGCCTCTCCTCGTGACGGTGTCGGTCTGGTGTCAGCCTCGCTAGTGACGGTGTCAGTCTGGTGTCAGCCTCGCTAGTGACGGTTTCAGTCTGGTGTCAGCCTCTCCTCGTGACGGTGTCAGTCTGGTGTCAGCCTCTCCTCGTGACGGTGTCAGTCTGGTGTCAGCCTCTCCTCGTGACGGTGTCAGTCTGGTGTCAGCCTCGCTAGTGACGGTTTCAGTCTGG